>NC_081553.1:84243882-84319097 GCF_963082655.1 Stomoxys calcitrans | reverse complement strand
TTTTGATGGAGTCACGTAGTAAGGCCCATTTCCCTCTAGGACGCTTAGTTTAGGAGATGCAGTCAATTTATTGTTTTCATGCTAAAATTTCGATATTTGATGGATTTTCGACCAATTTTTTAAATTTTTGATGGAGTCACGAATTAAGGCCCATTTCCCCCTACGATGCATAGTTTAGGAGATACAGCCAATTTAATGTTTTCATGCTGAAATTTCGATTTTTGATGGATTTTCGACCAATTTTTGAATTTTTGATGGTGTCACGAATTAAGGCCCGTTTCCTTCTACGACGCATAGTTTAGGAGATACAGCCAAGTTAATGTTTTCATGCTTGAATTTAGATTTTTGATGGATTTTCGACCAATTCTTGATATTTTTGATGGAGTCACGAATTAAGGCCCATTTCCCTCTAGGACGCATAGTTTAGGAGATACAGCCAATTTAATGTTTTCATGCTGAAATTTTAATTTTTGGTGGATTTTCGACCACGAATTAAGGCCCATTTCCCTCTAGGACGCATAGTTTAGGAAATACAGCCAATTTAATGTTTTCATGCTGAAATTTCTATTTCTGGTGGATTTTCGACCAATTTTTTAAATTTTTGATGGTGTCGCGAATTTCCATTTCCCTCTAGGACGCATAGTTTAGGAGATACACCCAATTTAATGTTTTCATAGTGAAATTTAGATTTTGATGATTTTCGACCAATTCTTGAAATTTTTGATGGAGTCACGAATTAAGGCCCATTTCCCTCTAGGACGCATAGTTTAGGAGATACAGCCAATTAATGTTTTCATGCTGAAATTTCGATTTTTGATGGATTTTCGACCAATTTTTTAAATTTTTGATGGAGTCACGAATTAAGGCCCATTTCCCTCTAGGACGCATAGTTAAGAAGATACAGCCAATTTAATGTTTTCATGCTGGAATTTCGATTTTTGATGGATTTTCGACTAATTCTTGACATTTTTGATGGAGTCACGAATAAGGCCCATTTCCCTCTACGACGCATAGTTAAGGAGATACAGCCAATTTAATGTTTTCATGCTGCAATTTCAAATTTAGATGGATTTTCGACCAATTTTTAAATTTTTGAGGGAGGCACGAATTAAGGCCCATTTTCCTCTAGGACGCATAGTTTAGGAGATACAGCCAATTAAATGTTTTCATGCTGGAATTTCGATTTTTGATGGATTTTCGACTAATTCTTGACATTTTTGATGTAGTCAGGAATCAAGGCCCATTTCCCTCTAGGACGCATAGTTAAGGAGATACAGCCAATTTAATGTTTTCATGCTGAAATTTCGAATTTTGATGGATTTTCGACCAATTTTTGAAATTTTTGATGGAGTCACGAATTAAGGCCCATTTCCCTCTAGGACGCATAGTTTAAGAGATACAGCCATTTAATGTTTTCATGCTGCAATTTCAATTTTTGATGGCTTTTCGATCAATTTTTGAAATTTTTGACGGAGTCACGAATTAAGGCCCATTTCCCTCTAGGACGCATAGTTTAGGAGATACAGCCAATTTAATGTTTTCATGCTGGAATTTCGATTTTTGATGGATTTTCGACCAATTTTTTAAATTTTTGATGGAGTCACGAATTAAGGACCATTTCCCTCTAGGACGCATAGTTTAGGAGATACAGGCAATTTAATGTTTTCATGCTGAATATTTGAAATTTTTGATGGAGTCACGAATTAAGGCCCATTTCCTCTAGGACGCATAGTTTAGGAGATACAGCCAATTTAATGTTTTCATGCTGGAATTTCGATTTTGATGGATTTTCGATCAATTTTTGAAATTTTTGATGGAGTCACGAATTAAGGCCCATTTCCCTCTAGGACGCATAGTTTAGGAGATACAGCCAATTTAATGTTTTCATGCTGGAATTTCGATTTTTGATGGATTTTCGACTAATTCTTGACATTTTTGATGGAGTCGCGAATTAAGGCCCATTTCCCTCTAGGACGCATAGTTTAGGAGATACACCCAATTTAAAGTTTTCATGCTGAAGTTTCGAATTTGATGGATTTTCGACCAATTTTTTAAATTTTTGATGGAGTCACGAATTAAGGCCCATTTCCCTCTAGGACGCATAGTTTATGAGATACAGCCAATTTAATGTTTTCATGCTGAAATTTCGAATTTTGATGGATTTTCGACCAATTTTTTTAAATTTTTGATGGAGTCACGAATTAAGGCCCATTTTCCTCTAGGACGCATAGTTTAGGAGATACAGCCAATTTAATGTTTTCATGCTGAAATTTCGATTTTTGATGGATTTTCGACCAATTTTTTAAATTTTTGATGGAGTCACGAATTAAGGCCCATTTCCCTCTAGGACGCATAGTTAAGAAGATACAGCCAATTTAATGTTTTCATGCTGGAATTTCGATTTTTGATGGATTTTCGACTAATTCTTGACATTTTTGATGGAGTCACGAAATAAGGCCCATTTCCCTCTACGACGCATAGTTAAGGAGATACAGCCAATTTAATGTTTTCATGCTGCAATTTCAAATTTAGATGGATTTTCGACCAATTTTTAAATTTTTGAGGGAGGCACGAATTAAGGCCCATTTTTCCTCTAGGACGCATAGTTTAGGAGATACAGCCAATTAAATGTTTTCATGCTGGAATTTCGATTTTTGATGGATTTTCGACTAATTCTTGACATTTTTGATGTAGTCAGGAATTAAGGCCCATTTCCCTCTAGGACGCATAGTTAAGGAGATACAGCCAATTTAATGTTTTCATGCTGAAATTTCGAATTTTGATGGATTTTCGACCAATTTTTGAAATTTTTGATGGAGTCACGAATTAAGGCCCATTTCCCTCTAGGACGGATAGTTTAAGAGATACAGCCAATTTAATGTTTTCATGCTGCAATTTCAATTTTTGATGGCTTTTCGATCAATTTTTGAAATTTTTGATGGAGTCACGAATTAAGGCCCATTTCCCTCTAGGACGCATAGTTTAGGAGATACAGGCAATTTAATGTTTTCATGCTGGAATTTCGATTTTTGATGGATTTTCTACCAATTGAAATTTTTGATGGAGTCACGAATTAGGGCCCTTTTCCCTCTAGGACGCATAGTTTAGGAGATACAGCCAATTTAAAGTTTTCATACTGAAATTTCTATTTTTGATGGATTTTCGACCAATTTTCGACATTTTTAATGAGTCACGAAGTAAGGCCCGTTGCCCTCTAGCACGCATAGTTTAGGAGATACAGCCAATTTAATATTTTCATGCTGAAATTTCGATTTTTGATGTATTTTCAACCAATTTTTTTAATTTTTGATGGAGTCACGAATTAAGGCCCATTTCCCTCTAGGACGCATAGTTTAGGAGATACAGACAATTTAATGTTTTCATGATGAAATTTCGATTTTTATGGATTTTCGATCAATTTTTTAAATTTTTCATGGAGCACGAATTAAGGCCCATTTCCGTCTAGGACGCATAGTTTAGAAGATACAGACAATTTAATGTTTTCATAATGGAATTTCGTTTTTTGATGGATTTTCGACCAATTTTTTAAATTTTTGATGGAGTCACGAATTAAGGCCAATTTCCCTTTAGGACGCTTAGTTTAGGAGATGCAGTCAATTTATTGTTTTCATGCTAAAATTTCGATATTTGATGGATTTTCGACCAATTTTTTAAATTTTTGATGGAGTCACGAATTAAGGCCCATTTCCCTCTACGATGCATAGTTTAGGAGATACAGCCAATTTAATGTTTTCATGCTGAAATTTCGATTTTTGGTAGATTTTCGATCAATTTTAAAATGTTTGATAGAGTCACGAATTAAGACCCGTTTCCCTCTAGGACGCATAGTTTAGGAGATACAGCCAATTTATTGTTTGCATGCTGAAATTTCGATTTTTGATTTATTTTCGACTAATTGTTGATGGTGTCACGAATTAAGGCCCATTTCCCTCTACGACGCATAGTTTAGGAGATACAGCCAATTTAATGTTGTCATGCTGAAATTTCGAATTTTGATGGATTTTCGATCAATTGTTGATGGAGTCACGAATAAAGACCCATTTCCCTCTAGGACGCATAGTTAAGGAGATACAGCCAATTAAATGTTTTCATACTGAAATTTGGATTTTTGATGGATTTTCGGTCAATGTTTTAAATTTTTGATGGAGTCACGAATTAAGGCCCATTTCGCTCTAGGACGCATAGTTTAGGAGATACAGCCAATTTTATGTTTTCATGCTGAAATTTCAATTTTTGATGGATTTTCGACCAATTTTTTAAATTTTTGATGGAGTCACGAATTAAGGCCCATTTCCCTCTAGGACGCATAGTTAAGGAGATACAGCCAATTAAATGTTTTCATACTGAAATTTGGATTTTTGATGGATTTTCGGTCAATGTTTTAAATTTTTGATGGAGTCACGAATTAAGGCCCATTTCGCTCTAGGACGCATAGTTTAGGAGATACAGCCAATTTAATGTTGTCATGCTGAAATTTCGAATTTTGATGGATTTTCGATCAATTGTTGATGGAGTCACGAATAAAGACCCATTTCCCTCTAGGACGCATAGTTAAGGAGATACAGCCAATTAAATGTTTTCATACTGAAATTTCGATTTTTGATGGATTTTTGACCAATTTTTGAAATTTTTGATGGAGTCACGAATTAAGGCCCATTTCCCTCTAGGACGCATAGTTTAGGAGATACAGCCAATTTTATGTTTTCATGCTGAAATTTCAATTTTTGATGGATTTTCGACCAATTTTTTAAATTTTTGATGGAGTCACGAATTAAGGCCCATTTCCCACTACGACGCATAGTTTAGGAGATACAGATAAAGTTTTCATGCTGAAATTTCGATTTTCGACCAATTTTTGAAATTTTTGATGGAGTCACGAATTAAGGCCCATTTCCCTCTTAGAAGCATAGTTTAGGAGATACAGCCAATTTAAAGTTTTCATACTGAAATTTAGATTTTTGATGGATTTTCGACCAATTTTTTAAATTTTTGATAGAGTCACGAATTAAGGAAATGAAATTTCGATTTTTGATGGATTTTTGACCAATTTTTTAAATTTTTGATGGAGTCACGAATTAAGGCCCATTTCCCTCTAGGACGCATAGTTTAGGAGATACAGCTAATTTTATGTTTTCATGCTGATATTTCGATATTTGATGGATTTTCGACCAATTTTTTAAATTTTTGATGGAGTCACGAATTAAGGCCCATTGACCTCTACGATGAATAGTTTAGGAGATACAGCCAATTTAATGTTTTCATTCTGAAATTTCAATTTTTGATGAATTTTTGACCAATTTTTTGAATATTTAATAGAGTCACGAATTAAGGCCCATTTCCCACTACGACTCATAGTTTAGGAGATACAGATAATGTTTTCATGCTGAAATTTCGATTTTCGACCAATTCTTAAAATTTTTGATGGAGTCACGAATTAAGGCCCATCTCCCTCTAGGACGCATAGTATAGGAGATACAGCCAATTTAAAGTTTTCATACTGAAATTTAGATTTTTGATGGATTTTCGACCAAGTCTCGAAATTTTTGATGGAGTCACGAATTAAGGAAATGAAATTTCGATTTTTGATGGATTTTCGACCAGTTCTTGAAATTTTTGATGGAGTCACGAATTAAGGCCCATTTCCCACTAGGACGCATAGTTTAGGAGATACAGCCAATTTAATGTTTTCATTCTGAAATTTCGAATTTTTATGGATTTTCAACCAATTCTTGAAATTTTTGATGGAGTCACGAATTAAGGCCCATTTCCCTCTACGACGCATAGTTTAAGAGATACAGCCAATTTAATGTTTTCATGCTGGAATTTCGATTTTTGATGGATTTTCGACTAATTCTTAAAATTTTTGATGGAGTCACGAATTAAGGCCCATTTCCCTCTAGGACGCATAATGGAGTCACGAATTAAGGCCCATTTCCCTCTAGGACGCATAGTTTAGGAGATACAGCCATTTTAAAGTTTTCATGCTAAAATTTTGATGGATTTTCGACCAATTTTTTAAATTTTTGATGGAGTCACGAATAAAGGCCCATTTCCCTCTTCGAAACCAATTTTTCAAAATTTTTGGTGGGATCACGAATTAAGACCCATTACCCTAGGGACGCATAGTTAAGGAGATACAGCCAATTTAAAGTTGCCATTTTTCATGGATTTTCGATCAATTTTTGAAATTATTGATGGTGTCGCGTATTGGGACAGCTCTTTTCTTGGATATATTTTGCGTTAAAGGGTTATGGAAACTTGGACTTTGGTTTAGATCAGCAACTATGGACATACACCTAGCAAGGTTCTTCATGCAACAAAAAAACTATTTGTACTAAGGTATAGTAAAACTTGCCTTTCATAATTCAGCAATTAGAAAACACATAGTTTTAGCAAACTATTTATATAATTTATTTAAACATACATATACGTACATATATAGATTTTGTCTATGGTTGCATTTTTCATGTTAATTTGCAATTAAATCGATACATTTATATGTCGTTAATTATACTACTACATACAGAAGTAAATACATCATACAGTTGCTTATAAATGATTGCGGTTGATATAGTTAAACAAAGGATACGTTTTTAAGCGTTGAGAGCAATGCTTATCCATCCATTGCAAGGAAGAAGAATAGACTATAAATCACTTTGCTTCAACATCATCTCAGTAAAAATATTCTTCCGCGCCATAGCCTTAATGTTTAGTTCTAAATGTAAATATTTAATTACATATTAACAATTTACCTTATCTTTAAAAAAGAATTTCCATTTCTACTGTTTCGAAAATCCTCTATATCTTCATTTCATTTTCTAAAATATTTCTGTGGGCATGGATTAGAAATGCTCTCAACACTTTATTTGGTCATTATGTTTTGGGTTTTTTGTGTGAATATGCTCTAAAAGCTGTTATTTGGAATCATTTGTTGTTCTGTTACAAATTATTGCATCTAGACTTAATATCATATGGGTATACAACATAAAAACTTTTTTCATATAAATATAGTGGATACTGTAGTTTAATTATGCATATGCATTTCACCTAAATTGTACACAAAATGTTCACTATATTTTGATATTTCCATTTACAGTATCTTACATAAGGGACATTTGTTTAAGTTGGCTTAAAGTTAGTTTTGGTTTATAGTTTGATATGATGACAGATTGTTTTCTAGTTAGTTTGTTTAATGTTTTTGGCATTTGGTTTTATTTCAGTTTTGTTTTTGTATTAAGGGACTGCATTTCTAAAAGAAATTTTATCAAAAATCCAGAAAAAATAAATTTTTCAAAAATATTTTTGGTTTTCACATTTGATCAAAGATGAGTTTTAATAAGTCTCTGTGCCAGGAGTGAGAAAATTGTATCCCATTAACATTATTAAATTTAAACTTTTATCAACATTTATTTAAATTATTATTTTTTTTACTAGTGAACACTATAGAAGAAAGTAATCATATTTTTCACCGGAGGAAAAAACATAAGTTTCGTTTGAAATGCGTTTTTCTAAAACCAAAATGGACCTGGTGGATTGTTAGATAATCAGTCAATCTTTCACACCGCTGATATGCAAAATTTAAAGAGTTTGGCAAAGGTGTACGTGTATATAGATGAAAATTAAAAGAAATATTGAGGATTTGTAAGCATTTTAAGTTTAACTCTAAATTGAAAATGGACTTGGTGGATTGTTAGATAATCTGTCAATGTTTCACAACGCTGATATGCAAGATTGAAGAAGTTCGAAAAATATGTACGTGTATATAGATGAAAAATAAAATGATTGAGGATTAATAAACATTTTTAGTTAAAGGTGGAAACGGTACCAACAGAACTGTCATTTCCTCTATTCTGTTTCCAAATTAAAAAAAAAAATAAAAATAACATAAAAGAAATGTACAGTACAAATCTCTGACCTAATGTATGGCCGATTCGTCTACTCTTTTTTTTTCCTTTCTAAGACTTGGCACCCAAACGACATGGATCATGTCATCCTCAGATAAGGAGTAAGTTTTTTTTTTTACACTCACTGACGGTGAACTTACCGTCTAGGTTGTCTGTCTAAATTTACTGTCCTTAACTATGTTCAAATTCGAAAACTTCGCATAAACACCATACAACCTCACGCATTTAGTCATATCCCGGATCTTCGCCTGAAACAGATTTCAGTCCCTGTACCCTCAATGGAGACTCCCTTTTAAAGCCGAGTCTGAACGGCGTACCGCAGTGCAACACCTCTTTGGAGAACAGTTTTTACATGGCATAGTACCTCACAAATATTGCCAGCATAAGGCGGGAAAACCACCGTCATAGTGTAAAAACTTCTGCCCAAAGAGGTGTCGAGCTATGACACGTCGTTCGGACTCGGCTATAAAAATGAGGCCCCTTATCTTTGAGCTAAAACTTGAATCGGGCAGCACTCAAAACTTCTCCGCAAAAAAGGTGTCGACTGTGGCACGTAGTTTGTACTCGCCTGTTAAAAGGAAGCCCCTTATCATTGAGCTAAAACTTGAATCGGAAAGCATTCATTGATATGTGATTAGTTTACCCCTATTCCTTAATGAAATCTTCATGGGCAAATTTGCTTTTTTGCAATAAAGACCTATCTCCAGATTAGAGGTGTAGGTCTCATAAATTCATTGCCCGATATTGACAAAAAATGTGAGTAGTTTTGGTGCCCTTGACTTCCTTACTCGATTTGGTCTAGAGGGGACTATTTTTGGATTAAGTGGAATACACTAAAGAATCATCCGAATGTTGATGGAATTTGGACAAGGTGTATATCCATGATGGTGGGCATCAGAATCACTTTCAGATTCGGTTTTACATGTTGATTTATGTACAAGTTACATGTTACACTTTTTAACCGATCATCTTCAAATTTGGTGCAGTCATCTCTTTTGGCTTGGAGACAAATTCTATTGAAGCTGAAAAAATCGGTTCAGATTTGAATATAGTTTCCATATACATTTATGGTCGTCCTTATTGCAATAATATGGTAATTTGTAAACTTTTCTCAGATTTACATTTAGGGCCTTGACAAGCGCTTTTATTATTCGATCAGATATTCTCTCTATGAGTCCCCCCCAGTATGTACGGATTTTGGTCCTAACTCTTCGTTTCAAATTTTAAAAAATTTCAATTTCGACGACCTGGCCTGGACACTTAATATGGTGTAGGTTGTCAAAAAGCCAGCTTTGTCCGACTTTAGCTCGCTCTTACTTGTATTTAGATACGACAGTTCAAGACTTAAACTGAATATATCAAACTAAAATTTTTTTTCCTGCAGCTGTACCATGTTCACTAAAAACGAGAATTATTATACTTTAAATATTGAAACGAGTTTAAATAAGAAATTAAGAAAGTTTTCGTCATACTCCAAAGTACTGCAAGGAATATTTTAAGAATTATCAAAAATTTTTTCTTTTTAGTTTATAAATAAATAGTTTAAACCGAAATTGAATTACAATTTTCTCACTAACTCAGAGACTTTAATCGAAACTTTGGTTTGCAAACCTCTTTTGTACAATTTACTTACATATCTATTAATTATCATACATTTTGTCTTAAATCTTACTCTTATCAAAAGTGTTGTGGAACTATTTCTGTAGTATTCTCAGCTCGTCATCGCAATCACCAACGTTCTCGCCATCGTCATTATATTTTGGGAAGATTCTAGTCATTAAGAGATAATAATGAAGCAAGCACACGATTTTCTTTCATTTACATACAAGAGACTGTGACTGCATCCACTTCTCTGCCTCAAGTTTGGTTTATTATTTTTCTTAATTAAAAAAGAAGAAAACATTTATTCATGTTCCGATATGTGCGAAGGAGCTACATGCATCTTCAGCTATGAGGTTGTAGTTAAGACAAGGATATGATTTCATTGTGAGAGTATGTATGTGAGCGCTTTTTTCTTTCTAAATATATTTTTTATTCAATTTGTACCACTTTGTATGGGTAAATTTATAACAGCCTTTCTAAATCTTCACTTTCAGCTTCGCTTGTGAAGGAATCCGTATCCGTAAAATAGTCATCACCTCGATTGCGACGACAGCAAATTCTTCGACTTATCTCATCATCACTCCAATGTTCAAATTCCTCTTTGTGATGTTCCAACAGCATAAGGGAGGGAAACAAACTATCACATCCGCCACACCTGCATGCATGATGGGGGAGAAAAGAAGGAAAAAGACCAGAGCTTAGCATTACAGCATTTCGTGAAAGAATGTTTTTAATTAGTTTTTGGCAGTAGTGTGTAAAACTTACCCGAAATGTCGCTTCTTTTGCTGATGTGATGCCAGTTGCCGGTGGCAATGGAATGCCCTATCGCAAACGTTACAGGTAAGTGATTCATCTGCAATTAAATAATGAAAAATTTTTTTACTCGTAATATTCTTTTATGATAAAAGGAAATTAAATTTTTAGTTATGGAATCATAACAATTTTCTTTATTTTATACCCACCACCGAAGGATGGGGGTATATTCATTTTGTCATTCCGTTTGCAACACATCGAAATATCCATTTCCGATCCTATAAAGTATATATATTCTTGATCGGTATAGAAATCTAAGACGATCTTGCCATGTCCGTCCGTCTGTCCGTCTGTCTGTTGAAATTTCGCTACAGTCTTTAAAAATAGAGATCTTGAGCTGAAACTATGCATAGACTCTTTTTTGTCCGTAAGCAGGTTAAGTTCGAAGATGGGCTATATCGGACAATATCTTGATATAGCCCCCATATAGACCGATCCGACGATTTAGGGGCTTAGGCCCATAAAAGCAATTATTATCTAGTTTAGCCAAAATTTGGGACAGTGAGTTGTGTTAGGCCTTTCGACACTCTTGCTTAATTTGGCCCAGATCGGTCCAGAATTGGATATAGCTGCCATATAGACCGATCTCTCGATTTAAGGTTTTGGGGCTATAAAAGGCGCATTTATTGTTTGATTTGGCCGAAATTTGGGACAGTGAAATGTGTTAGGCTCTTCGACTTTTTTCTGCAACAAGGCTCAAATCAGTTCAGATTTGGATATAGCTGCCATATAGACCGATATCTCGATTTAAAATCGTGGACCCATAAAAGGCGCATTAATAATCCAATTTCACTGAAATTTGACACCGTGACTTATGTTAGGCTTTTCGACATCAGTGCCGCATATACAGATCGGTCTATATATGCATATAGCTACTAAAAAGACCAATATTTTGTTATGCACAATTGAACAATGACGATATAGCTGCTATGGGGCATAAGATATCCATTTTCACAGGATTTGACGAGTAGTGGTTAAGGTTAGAAATACATCCATTAAGGCACGACCGAAACTTCATGTGAGAAGGACATCATAACTTTGTGTTTCCGTAATTAGGAGTTTTGGCCACATTTACCGCACATTTCCTCTGTTCTTGGCGCTTGTGGTATTTTTGGAGGTACTCTTTGCTGCTACTAGCAACACCACAGAATTTCACAGGAATTATATTAAGGTACATTGTGGTGTTCCATTAAGATACCCGACTTATGGAACAAGTGCTTTTTTAATGACCTATAATGGTATTCGATGGAATTCCCGGCACAAAATTTACCAAATAATGAGCATTTAAGCCCTAAAAATCCAGAGAATGGTGCCTCATAATATTCATTTCCCTCAAAAATCGACACTCAAATGTACATTTCATTAAAATGCATTACATGCCGCTTGTCATTGAAGCCCAATGGCAGAGTTGCCATGCCAATAAAATAAATTTAAACTGGTTTGATTTGTTTGTTCCGTATAGACTAAAAAACGGCAAAACCGATATTCTCGAAATGTTCGGTAGCGGAAGGGGGACGGACCCTCCCCTTATGCCAAAAACACAACGCAAAATTAAAAGTGGACCGATAGGGAAAATATTGGTATCTAATAAAAGGTATTAGAGAGAAGAATACGAATATAGTGTTAAAATTTGAGTCTAAGTAACCATAGGGCCGCCCCAACCCCAAAACTCCTCCAAACCGACATATTGGACGTTTATGTTCATATGGGCCTCAAATGAAATGTTTTCGGGAGTAGATTTCGAATCTGGCATACAAAATCAGATCGAAGTATAGGGGTCACGTCATCCCTCAAAAAAGCCATTAGACCCATTATGACTATATGATACTTGGCTGGACCGATTTTCTTAAAACGTTCATAGATTGTGTATGTTTGTCTGGAAGGAAACATAGGCTATATAATTTTTTGATATCGGGTGGAGGCGGACGCTCCCCTTACACCAAAAAACGCCACCCATATTCGATAGTGATCCGATGTTCACAATAAGGATATCAAATGAAAGGTATTGGAGACCAGAAAACGAATGAAAAGTATTAGGCAGTAGATTACAAATATGGCGTGAAACATTAGGTCCAAGTAATGGGAGGTCACCCACTCCCAAATACCCCCAAATGGGCATATTAGCCGATCATGGCTACATGGGACTCAAATGAAAGGTATTTGAGAGTAGAAAACGAATTTGATATCTAATCTTGAAGCCAAGTGTTTTGGGGTACGCCCTTAAGCACCCTCTAAACTGAACTTCTTTTTCTTTGGGAATAAAGAACGAATTTGATATCTAATTTCAGTGCAAAGTGCCGGTGGCCGCTCCAACCCCAAAACACCCTCCAAACGGTTCATATTTACCGGCCATGGCAATATGGGGCTCCAATTAAAGGTATTTGGAAGTGCATCACGAATTTGATATCCATATTTAAGTCGAAATGTCTGAGGTGCCATTCCTTCCCTAATGAGAACATTACCCTAAGGAAGGACATTGCCGCCAAGAACCGAGAAGAGACAAATTCTCACTCATCAATGAGTGCTTTCCGATTCAAGTTTAAACACAATGATAAAGCTACCTTTTTTATAGTCGAGTCCGAACGGCGTATGCTGTGCGAAACCTCTTTGCACTAAGGGGGATAAACACCGCTTTGTCCGATGTTCTCGCCAGGATTCGAACGCGTTCAGCGTTATAGGCTACAATGGCACGAATTTGATATCCGCATTCAGGGCGAAGTGTCCCCACCCCAAAAAGATATGAGAGAGTAAAAGGAGGCGCAGCTGAGCTGGCCCGGTTCGGCTAGTATATATATATATATATATATATGTATATTAATATATATATATATATATATATATATATATATATATATATATATATATATATATATATATATATATATATATATATATATATATATATATATATATATTTCTGTGAAATTCACAATGTCAAGAGTCATACGAAAATCCTTCCTGCCAAATTTCGAGAGAATCGTTTAACAAATGACCATTTTATTGCAGTATATCTGCAAATCGGACGAACATATAAATGGGAGCTATATCCAAATCAGAACCGAAAATTTCCATAGGCTTCGTCTCTAGGCCGATAACATGCCGGTGCCAAATTTGGAGACGATTGGATGAAAATTGCGACCTGTAGTTTGTAAAAAAATTAAGATGGACAGACAGACAGACGGACATAGCTAAGTCGAATCAGAAAGTGATTCTGAGTCGATTGGTACACTTATCAATGGGTCTATCTCTCTTCTTTTTGGGTGTTCCCTTTGGGTGCTTATATACCCTCCACTATGGATCACATTTGTCAAGTTCTTTTCCCGGTATCTCTTTATATATTACATCCCTTGTATGTTAGAGACCATAGTAGAAGTTATTGTGCAAAATTTCAGCCATATCGACTTTGGCCCTATAGCGGCTCAAAAAGTTATTGGAAGTCATAACAAAGTACTTCATGCTAAATTTCAGTCAAATCGGAAGAGAATTGCACCCTCTAGAGGCTCCAGAAGTCAAGATCCAAGATCGGTTTATAAGTCCCAACTGACCTACACTAATAAAAAAGTATTTGTGCAAAATTTCAAGCGGCTAGCTTTACTCCTTCAAAAGTTAGAGGTCTTTCGACAGACACACGGACGGACATGGCTAGATCGACTTAAAATGTTATGATGATCAAGAATATATGTCTTAGACGCATATTTCGAGGTGTTACAAACAGAATGACGAAATCAGTATGCCCCCATCCTATGGTGGTGGGTATAAAAAATTAAATTAAAAGTTTAAGGCCGTGATTTTCATTCTCCAGTTACAAATTATCGTGTCGATATTCTTCCGGTTAAATGAATTTGGTTTTCTAAATATACACGCGTATTGCTTATCCCAACAATAAACCTTAACCGGCAGATGGATGCCGGTTTGCGACTTGTCATACATTCACCTAACATGGCAACACTGTCCTCTGCATAGAGACAAGGAATATTTAAAATTTATGTAAATTGCGGCTGTGTTTGAAAACCGCCAAAAAACCAAAGAGACAACAAAAACAACACTTACCATAGTCATCGTCATCAGACATTGCCATGGATTGTAATCGGTTTATTGTGTTTTCATTGACCTCCTTGGAACTGAGACGGGACGAAGACGTAGTTGTTGAGGTTACTTTTAAAATTCCATTTGATGTCATAACAGCACTGGTGCCTCCGCCACCACTTCGACCACCGGGACAGACGTTGTTCACATTGAATTGGCATAAATTGCTGTCGGCATAATTTCCTTGACAATCAGCCGCGGTACAGTGACCGCCATCGACACCGTTTCCATTGCTGTTTGGGCCCTCGAGGCAGGAGTTTTGTAAATTATTACCACAAAGGCTGCAATCGCCGCCATCATCAACAACATCACAGTTAACACCAGTACATCCACCTAGGCCGTCCAAACCACCTCCTCCACTTCCACTTCCACCACCACCACCACCACCTCCATCGTCTCCATTTGTTGCTGAATTATGGCTACGATGATGAAGGTGGCATCCATTTGATGTTGTTGTGGCGAGGCCGCCATTGCCATTATTGGAGGGTGTTATCATTTCGAAATTATCGATGTCCTCGAAAGGATCATCAATTTTGTGTTTCGCCGAAGCCCCATCATCGGAGTCAGCACTCAAGCGGCCATACGCCTTACGCGGTGGTCTTTTGACGTATTTGTCTGAAAAAATGGGAAAATAAGAAACCAAAATAATGCCATTAGATTGAGCCTGTAATTAATTAGAGGAAATAGAGAGTATGAGAGACAGAGAGTGAATAAGCCAGCACAACGGGCATTAATATGTTTTTGTAATTTTTCGTTTGCAGTGCTAATACCACAATCGAGTTATAATTGTGTTGCAGGAAGTTGAAGGACATGAATATTGTGGCATAATTAGAATGTTTATTTTGGGTTTTTTTTTCTTTGCTGCATAGCAATCAGAAATGTTGGTTAAAATTTAGTTATTTCCGAACATTTTAATTAGACTAAACGTGTGTTATAATTAATAATAATTGGTAATTGGACTAATACTTTATTGAAGTTTTGATAAAGCGTTAAGATTACCTTGAGCTTGAATTACAATAAATATTTTATTTAATTTGAATTACTTAATTTTTACTATTTTGGGATGGTTAGTGCGGGGACTAGGAGCCTGACCTTAATATGTCAATATGCTGCACAACACTCATGCATGATATGTGCATGTACATGTGCCCAAAAAGTAATTGCGGATTTTTTAAAAGAAAGTAAATGCATTTTTAATAAAACTTAGAATGAACTTTAATCAAATATATAAATGCCATTTTGTTCGATAACCTTTTGCCATCTTCCTAGCAAATTTAGTATTCCACGCTCATAAAACTTCTGGCCTTTATCTGCAAAAAACTGAACCAAGTGCGATTTTATAGCCTCATCATTGCCGAAAGTTTTACCATTTAAGGAGTTCCGCAAAGATCGAAATAAATGGTAGTCTGATGGTGCAAGGTCAGGGCTATATGCTGGATGCATCAAAAGTTCCCAGCCAAGCTCACTCAGTTTTTGGCGAGTGACCAAAGATGTGTGGGGTCTAGCGTTGTCCTGGTGGAATATGACACCTTTACGATTGACCAATTCTGGTCGCTTCTCCTTGATGGCTGTATTCAATTTGTCCAATTGTTGACAGTAAACATCCGAATTAATCGTTTGGTTCCTTGGAAGCAGCTCAAAATATACCACACCCTTCCAATCCCACCAAACAGACAGCATAACCTTCTTTTGGTGGATATCAGCCTTTGAAGTGGTTTGAGCTGGTTCACCATACCATGATCGTTTTCGACTAATGTTGTTCTAAACAATCCTTTTTTCATCTCCAGTTATGATTCGTTTTAAACACGGATCGAATTCATTGCGTTTAAGGTGCATATCACAAGCGTTGATTCGGTTTGTTAAATGAATTTCTTTCAATACATGTGGTACCCAAATATCAAGCTTTTTCACCAGTCCAAGACTTTTTATATGATAATGAACGGTTGATTTTGGTATATTTAACTTCTCTCCTATCTCACGCTCAGTTACATGACGATCCAATTCGATTAACGCTTTGATTTGGTCATCATCACCTTCATTTGGCCGACCTGAACGTGGCTCATCTTTAAGTGAAAAATCTCCAGAACGGAATTTGCGAAACCAATTTTGACACTGTCTTCCTTTTAAGGCTTTATCACCATACACATCTTGTAACTTTTTAGCAACCGGCTCCGCGTTTTTTCCTTTACGGAAATAATAATGTAAAATATGACGAAAATGCTCCTTTGTGGGCTCCATATTAAAATTGACGCCAAACAAACAAATGTAAACAAAATTTCGCGCACTTTTTTTCTAAAGCAAGCTAAAAGTAACAGCTGATTACTGACAGAAGAAAGAATGCAATTACAGAGTCACAAGCCGTTGAAAAAATTTGTCAACGTCGACTATATGAAAAATCCGCAATTACTTTTTGGGCAACCATATTTGAAGTCTGTGTCCTGGTTCTTGTTATAACGGTGTGTTGTCTCTGCATCCATTATATGCTGATAAGGTATAAAAGTGATCTGGTTGTAGGTTGAGTTAGGTTGTCTGGATAACTAAACTGGTGACTTTTATCGTGTGGTCCCTCAAGGCACAAACATAGTACACATCCAACACGCTGACATCAATTGTAGCCACAAACGAATTGAGAGGCTAGATATCACAGAATGTCGTATAGCCAGAACTACTCTGATCTGTAGTGGATGGTTAACTTCATGAGGTGCTGTGGCGGCGGAAGCCGTTTTTTAAACCTCGTGAATGTGGTGTATAACCGTCTGATGTTGAGCTGAAACTCTCGCTCTACGTCGTCTAGATCATATCTAACATCTATGGGCCATGGATGACAGCTGCGATAACAGACCATTTTATGCTTCTTAGACAGCATGTGATTAGGTATTTGCATCGGCAGGTTTTTTGAATATTTTTTTTGCACTATTGCTACTTCTAATGTAATCGAAAAGGTTTCTTTGTCTGCTCCTTAAGTGCTGATGGCAAGTAACTTGACGATCATGTATCTACTTCTCACTTTGTCATAAACTGCGTAGGATATGGAGACTGTCAAATGTGAGACCAAATGTTTTGGGATAGTTGGTGGTCGGAAATATTACGCTGACAACTCTCACATTCAGTTGACGGAGTTTTTCCACTGTCCATGTTAAGGAAAAAGTGAAGTTTTGTTGGAAGGTTAGGTTAGGTTAAGTTTCAAGGTTAAGTGGCAGTCTGCCATCCGACTCACTTAGATCTTTTCGTCCACTGTGGTACCACAGGAACAGAAGAAGGAAGATGCCTTCTAGATCCTACCGTTGCACCATACAGATCGCTTTTAATAGCCTAATACCTTGCGAATGTTCATATCCGCTAAATCAGACAGGTTTTTTTAAGAAATTAAAACCTAAAGTGGAACTCCTTCTGACTGCTAGTGCGGGACACACTCACAGAAGGTGTTCTATAGTTTCTTCTTCTTCGATGTCCTCACAGCTTCTGCAAAAATCGTTGCTGGCAACCTTCAGTCTGTCAGCATATTTTCCGATTAGACATTGGCCTGTCATGAGGGACACAATGGCTGAGACGTCTGCTCTAGCCAATTAAAGAAAAGCGGCAGACCTCTTCAAATTTAGATTAGGCCACATAGTTATGGAATGCTTACAGTCCCCTCTTTGTGACCATCTATCATTCGTTGTCTTTCGGGCCTGGTCCTGAAAACTGAGCTTACATGTCGCTAGAGGCATACCCACAGATTCCAGTATTTTTAGAATGTGTAGGGTAGTTCCTAGTCTCGCAAGCTCATCCGCTTTACATTTCCCTGGGATATCTCTGTGGCCCGGCACATAGAACAGGTGAATCGTTGAGAGATCTGCGACAGTCGAGGGCAGTTTTTGAATTCAGAAATACGTTCTCCAGGGATTTAATGGCTGCCTGGCTGTCTGAGAATATATTTAAGTCAATTGTCGTAATGACATTATATTTTAGCCATTTTACCACTTCATTAACTACAAGGATTTTCGCTTGATACTCGCTGCAGTGGTCGGGTAACCTTTTCGTTATGACCAGTTCTAGGTCTTAAGAGTACACCTCAAAGCCCACTTAGTCGTCTAGTTCTGAGCCATTCGTATAGAAGTCTATGTAACTTCTGTTACCAGGGATATCGTAGTTCCAATTGGTTCTATCAGGAATAGGGGTACAGTAGTTTTTATCAAAAAGCGGCTCAGGTAGGGTATAATCCACACTACCTGGAATATCGGATATTGTGTCAACGATAACGCTGTGTCCGTAGCCGCCACATGACCATATTAGCATATATAGCTGCTTTATAGACTGATCTGCCGATAAAGGGTCTAAAGCCCATAAAAGCTTTACTGTTTATCCGATTTCGCTGAAACTTTAAACAGTGAGTAGTTTTAGGACTCCCGACAACCCACCCAAATATGGTCCAGATCGTCCTATATTTAGATATAGCTGCTTTGTATACCGATCCACCGATTTAAGATCTTAGGCCCATAAAAGCCACATTTATTGTTCGATTATGCTGAAATTTGGTTAACTGAGTTGTGTTAGGCCACTCGACATTCTTCTCTAATTTGGCCCAAATAGGTCTAGATTTGAATATAGCTGACGTATAAATATAGATGCCATTTAGACCGATCTCTCGATTTAAGGTCTTGTGCCCATAAAAGGTGAATTTATTGTCAGATTTCACCCAAATTTGGGACAGTGAGTTAAGTTAAGCTCCTTGCCATCTTCCTCGAATATGGCACAGATAGGTCCAGATTTGGATGTAGCTGCCATATAGACCGATCTCTCGATTTAAGGTCTTGGGCCCATAAAAGACGAAGTCCGATCTCGCCGAAATTTAGGTCACTCTGTTGTTTTAGGCCCTTCGATATTCTTCTTCAATTTGGCCCGGATCGGATCAGATTTGGATATAACTGCCATTTAGAGCGATCTCTCGATTTAAGGACTTGGGCCCATAAAAGGTGCATTTATTGTCCGATGTCGCCGAAATTTGGGATAGTGAGATGTGTTTGGGCCTTTGATATCCTTCTTCAATTTGGCCCATATCGGTTCAGTTTGGATATAGGTGCCATTTAGACCGATCTCTCGATTTAAGGTCTTGGGTCCATAAAAGGTGCATTTATTGTCCGATTTGCCGAAATTTGGACAGTGAAATGTGTAAGGCACTTCAACATTCTTCTTCAATTTGGCCGTGATAGGTCAAGATTTGAATATAGCTGCCATATAGACCGATCTCTCGATTTAAGGTCTTGGGCCCATAAAAGACGCATTTATAGTCCGATCTCGCCGAAATTTAGGTCACTCTGTTGTTTTAGGCCCTTCGATATTCTTCTTCAATTTGGCCCGGATCGGATCAGATTTGGATATAGCTGCCATTTAGAGCGATCTCTCGATTTAAGGTCTTGGGCCCATAAAAGGTGCATTTATTGTCCGATGTCGCCGAAATTTGGGACAGTGAGATGCGTTAGGGCCTTTGATATCCTTCTTCAATTTGGCCCATATCGGTTCAGTTTGGATATAGGTGCCATTTAGACCGATCTCTCGATTTAAGGTCTTGGGTCCATAAACGGTGCATTTATTGTCCGATTTGCCGAAATTTGGGACAGTGAAATGTGTAAGGCACTTCAACATTCTTCTTCAATTTGGCCGTGATAGGTCAAGATTTGAATATAGCTGCCATATAGACCGATCTCTCGATTTAAGGTCTTGGGCCCATAAAAGACGCATTTATAGTCCGATCTCGCCGAAATTTAGGTCACTCTGTTGTTTTAGGCCCTTCGATATTCTTCTTCAATTTGGCCCAGATCGGTTTAGTTTGGATATAGCTGCCATATAGACCAATTTTTCGATTCAAATCTTGGCCCCATATAAGACGCATTTATTATTCGATTTTGCTGAAATTTTACACAGAGACTCATGTTAGGCTTCGGTCTATATTTGGATATAGCTGCCAAAGGGACTAATAATTTGTTCAACAAATTTGAACAGTGACTTGTATTGATTAGACCACTCAATGTCTGTGACGAATTTGGTCTAAATCGGACCATATTTCGATAAAGCTGCTATGGGTGCATAAGTTATGCATTTTTCACGGGATTATGACGAAAGGTGTTTTACATATATACCCGAGGTGGTGGGTATCCAAAATTCGGCCCGGCCAAACTTAATGCCTTCTTACTTGTTTTTTGTTTAACCACAGTAGGGCGATAGTGTTGATGGGAGACAGTGCAGTACTTTATAGCTTAATTTGAACACCGTCGGAATATGGGTTGAGTGGCACCATTCCATCGTTCTCCGATGGTGTGTGTTCCTCTGACTTCCGCCTTCTTATTCCTAACGTAAGGATGTTCGTTGGAAATACAAAACTTTCTCAGAACTCACACCCGTTAGTCATTGATTGGCCAGCAGACAACCCAATGCACTACAAAGTTCATTCCTTTTTTGTCCCGTACTATTCATATGTGGAATCGACTTTCAGCTAATGTCTTTCCCACCAACTACAGAAATTTAAGATGAATGACAACAAATACTACCAACTCTTTCCCCCCCTTCTATTCTTAAATTTCCATCCCCCGACACAATGCATCTAAGCTAGGAAATTTCTTTGAGTGCATGGGACTTTATTTGCGCTTGACAAAAATAATTTCTAATCGCCTTTGTTTCTCATTTTAATCTTAGGGATTTTTTATACACTATTGTGATAAACCAACATTGAAATTGTTCTACGTTTCTATAGAAATTTGTTCTTGGAAAAATATTTATTTAAAATTATTTCCACTTACAATTTGCTTACTTCCCATTCGATTCGTTAAAATAAATCTAGGATAATATTGTTGACATCAAACTTCATAAATCAAACTCTGTCTTAGCTTAAGACCGTGATTTCTAAATTCTCCAATAAAATCTTCCACAAAACAGTTTAAGAATTTCATTGTTATTGGGGAGAGCGAGTTGGTTGCTGTTTGTCTTGTCCTCGTTGACAGGAATAATCTCCCAATGCGCGTGTCTCTTATGACATGAATAGAATTACTTTCGATTCGACCATAAATTACCTGAACGAACTTTGCCAACAACAACACCAACAACTCAAGCTGGCAACGAACGAAGCTCCAAGGAATTGAATTAAAACTTTAAATTATCCTCAGAGGGGAATTTTGCGGGAATAAAGCATTGAACTGAACATCATTTGGTGTGTGTGTGTGTGTGTGTAAAGAAATGAAGAGGAGATTCTTTACCGCCAAGCTTTTGCCCCCCTTGCTACTAAAAATTCACCTCCCTCTTTCACATAATGCATTGCCACGATTCAATGGAAAGTTTATGGCATACCTCTGTGCGCTGAGAGTTCAAATATCCTTTGCTATCCTTTTAGCCATCCTTGCTATTGATAAAGCAAAATTCCTAATTGGAAAATCGTGCTATAAGAAAATCTTAATGCTGCTATTCTCTTTTTTGTTCTTGCTTCAACCGCTGACATTTTCATGAATTCGCGTGTGTGCGCATTTTCTTTTTTTTTTTTTTTGCTTCCAAGTAAATTGGCAAATAATAGATACGTAAAGATAAAACCTCCAAAATATCTATAACGGGAGCCCCGGCAGGGGGAATTACATGGTGGCCGTGCTATTTCGGCATGGGTGTGCGTATTTTGGGCGTGATAGTGATTTTGTAACGCGCTGTGCCATTTATGACCGCCAAAGTGAATGGCTCGGTGTATTCCCCAAAGTGACATGAAAGCGGTGAGAAAGCCGTTTGCCGTATAACAGCTTATAAAAGCTGATCCAATCGCTTTTATGCCATTCACACCAATTTCCGCATTCACACCAATGTTTGCGCAAACGAGCAGAGTGTATAATCCTGTTATTGATTTTGCCAAATGTTGATGTTGGCATTAGCAGGTGACTACCACATAATAGAGTTGTTAGCGAAATGAAATAATGAAACGTTTTCGAATATGAAATAAACCTGATAAGACTTTTTAATTAAAGGAGCAAACAAAAAATTAAACAATTTAAGACCATAGAGAAAAGTGGATAAACTTAAATTAAGGTGAGAAATTTTTCGTAAAAATTGAATTTTCATAGGAAACTAGCTGGACCGGTTTTATCTTTTTAGGGTGGGGACATTTCGCCCTGAATATAAATATCGAATTCGTGCTATTGTATCATATGGCTGCCTATGGCGGGTTTTGTATGGCCCCCGAGGCACCAGACTACAACAATAGAAGCCGTGTTTTGTTTTTTGGTGACAGTAGGTTACGTTAAGTTAGGTTGAAAAGAGGGTGCAGATATTAATCTGTCCCATGCCACTATAGACATAAACCTAAACCAGTAATCAGCTTGTTGTGCGCTCTAAAAACTTAAAAGTCACCTCGAAGAAAAAAAATTTTATTTTTAGGAAATGCCCCAACGTCTCACCATCTTCCCCACATGCCCTACACATGCTATCACATGCCGCACCGATTTTGCATAAGTGAGCTCGTAGTCTTATGTGTCCCGTTATAACACCAAAAGACTTCCTTCTTGCTTCCTTTCAGTAAAAGCCTCGTCCTCTCACGATCCGGATCACCCCATAAGATTTTCGCTCTTCTACCGTTTCGCTGTTTCACAGTGTCGCCCACGCGCTTAAACCGGACTGCGTCGACCCGAAAGGCATTGGGTTAACCAAGTTTATCGACGGCAGTCCTCTGTCCTTCACTGCCAAATGGTCTGCCTTTCATTCCCCTTTGCTCCGTTATGGCCCGACACCTAAACGATGCGGATTGGGCCTTCTTCAGAGAAGGCTTTAACCTCCTTCTTACACTAATTGGTGACTGTAAGAGTACAAAAAAATTTCGAACGAATTGTGTGACCAATCTCCGAGATCTGGTGTATTTAAAAATGAGGGGAAATGAGAAGTGCTTTTTAGGGGAGCGATGGCAGATCAGACATTTCGACTCAAATATGGATCTCAAATTCGTACAACACTCCCAAATCCCTTTAATTTGAGCCCCATATTGCCATGGTCGATAAATATGAACCGTTGGGTGTGTGTTTTAGGGCTGGATCGGCCACCCGGCCCCTGAAAATAGATATCAAATTAGTTCTTAACCCCCAAATAACGTTGATTTGAGTTCCAATTTGCCATAGTGGGATATGAAGTTCAGTTAAGGGGGTGACGCCCTAAAGCACCTCCAAAACTGAACTTCATATTTTCTACTCTTAAATACCTTTCGTTTGAGTCCCATATTGTCATAGTGGGTCAATTAAACTATTTGACATATTTTTAGGAGGAAAAAAGCGCCACCTGGACTCGTATGCAAATTTTAATGTCATATTCGTAATCTACTCCCAAATACCTTTCATTTGAGTCTCGTATAGCCATGGTCGGCTAATATGCCCATTTGGGGGTACTTGGGGGTGGGGAAACCTTCTATTACTTGGACCTAATTTTTAATACCATATTTGTAATCTAATGCCGCATACTTTTCATTTGAGTCCCATATTGATAGGAACGTCGAATATATCTGTTTAGAGGAGTTTGGGGTTGGGAGGCCCGCTGGGTGCTGGACCAAAATTTTAATCGCTATTCGTTTTCTAGACTCCAATACCTTTGATTTGATATCCATAATGTGCCCATCGGTGCACTATTGGTTTTGGGTGGCGGTTTTGGGTAAGGAGGAGGGACCGCCCCCATCCGATATCTAATAATTATATAGCCTACGTTTCCATCCAGACAAACTTACACAATCTGTGAAAATTTTAAGAAAATCGGTTCAGCCATTATTGATTCTAAGGAACAAACAAAAAAACCAAGCCCCATATAGTCATGATGGGTCATATGCCCATTTAAGGCATTTTTGGGAGATGGGGTGACCCCCTATACTTCGAACCGGTTTTGTATGCCATATTCGTAATCTACTCCTGAATACCTTTCATTTAAGGCCCATATTGACATGAACGTCCAATATGTCTGTTTGGGGGAATTTTGGAGTTGTGGCGGCCCGATGGGTACTTAGATCCAAATTTTAATATCATATTCGTATTCTGTTTTCTAATACCTTTCATTTGATATCCATATTGTCCCGATCGGTCCATTTGGATTTTGGGTGTTGTTTTTGGGTAACGGAGACAGTCCGCTCCCTTCCGAAATCAACAAATTATACAGCCTATTTCTTCTTCCTGACCATATTCGCTATCTACTCCCGAATACCTTTCATTTGAGTCCCATATTGTCATGATCGTCCAAAACATATCTTTTAAGGAGTTTTGGGGTTGGGGCGACCCCCCAGGTACTTGGACCCAACTTTTAATATGAAATTTGTACTCTACTCCGAAATACCTTTCATTTGAGTTCCATATTGTCCCGATCGGTCCACTTTTATTTTTGGGTAGTAATTTTGGGGTTAGGGGGAGGGTCCGCCCCCCTTCCGATATCAAAAAATTATATGGCCTATATTTCCTTCCAGACCAACCTACACAATCTGTGAAAATTTCAAGGTAGGTAAATTTCTAAGACCCCATAAAGTATATATATTCTTGATCATCATGATATTTTAAGTCGATCTTGCCATGTCCGTCCGTCTGTCTGGCGAAAACACTCTAGGTTTCGAAGGAGTCAAGCTAGCCTTTTAATTCTAATAAGTGTAGGTCGGTTTGGATTGTAAATGGGCCACATCGGTCCATATTTAGATATTGCTGCCATATAAACCGATCCTGGATCTTGACTTCTTGAGCCACAAGAGGGCGCAATTCTTATCCAATTTGGCTGAAATTTTGCAGGAGATGTTTTGTTATGAATTCCAGAAACTGTGCCAATTGTGATTCAAATCGGTTCATAAACTTATATAGATGTCATATAAACCGCTCTAAGGGTCTGGTCTTGACTTCTTGAGTCTCTAGAGGGCGCAATTCCTATCCAATTTGGCTTAAATTTTGCATGACGTATTTCGTTATAACTTTCAACAGCTGTACTAAGTATGGCTTAAATCGGTCGATAATCTGATATAGCTGTCCCATAAACCGATCTGCGGTCTTGACTTCTTGAGCCTCTAGAGGGAGCAATTCCTATCCGATTTGGCTTAAATTTTGCATGACGTGTTTCGTTATAACTTTCAACAACTGTTCTAAATATAGTTTAAATCGGTCGACAACCTGATACAGCTCCCCTATAAACCGATCTCCCTATTTTCCTTCTTGAGCCCCTGAAAGACGCAATTTTTATTCGATTTGGCTGAAATTTTACACAAAGACCTCTAATGTGATCTACAACATTCAATTCAATTAGCATAGCAATTTTTTTCTTTTATCCTATGTTGGCCTTAAAAGAGATACCGGGAAAGAACTCGACAAATGGGATCCATGGCAGAGGGTATATAAAATTCGACCTGGCCGAACTTAAAGCGCTTTTACTTGTCGTTTCTCTTTTGCCATTATTTCTTATCTGATTTTGTGTCAATCTGATTTTGCCTCAGTGGTATTTTATATGTCTTTGACATAGTTCAGGAAATGAAAAGCGAGCATGTGTTTTGATGGTAACACGCAAAAAAATCCAATCAGACAACATACATCTATAAGATAGCTATTGGCAGTTTAAGGAAGTGAAGACTCTTTTGTGCTTTTTTTAGTTGTTAGATTTTTGCTTCGCAAAGCATACATATGATATATGACATTCCTTCATTTGTTGGCAACAGACCAGATGTGCACGAAATTGTATCTCTTTCGGGTATGAAATTGTAGACAGTAAATTGAATAAATTTTTTAAAATAGAAAATACAAGATTGTCGGTGTCTCTTTATACCAACCATCATAAGAAAGAGGTATACTAGTCTACTCATTATGTATGTAACATATTAGGTTGCGATACTAAAACGAACGTATTGATGTTCTACGTCGATTACCCCATGTCCGTCCGCCTCTTAATCTTTCCAAATCACTATAGTATACGAATGATTAAAACAACTCGCTTGAAATTTTGCACAGATGCATAGATCTTATTGATGTAGTTGGCTGGGAATTGCAAATGGGCCATATTGGTTCAGATTTGGATATAGCTCCCATATAATTCGAACTTTTGATTTAACTTATGATTAGCTGAAATTAGATGCTTGAAGAAATCTCTAACTTTCACGCAGATATCACTCAGATAGGGCAATAAACATATATAAGCCCTCATTAATCTGATCTCTCGTTATGATTTCTTGAGTTGTAATAGTTTGGTCATAAGACGTTTTAGACATACGATCGTTGCAAAGAGAGAAAATCGATTCGAAGTACTCTGGGATGACCAGGTCATCCCTCTCGCAATGGAGACTTCAGACAGTGTCTTGCGAAGGGAGACAAAGTAGGAACAACAAGTAAAAGCGTGCTAAGTTCGGCCGGGCCGAATCTTATATACCCTCCACCATGGATCGCATTTGTCGAGTTCTTTTCCTGGCATCTCTTCTTAGGCAAAAAAGGATATAAGAAAAGAGTTGCTCTGCTATTAAAACGATATCAAGATATGGTCCGGTTCGGACCACAATTAAATTATATGTTGGAGACCTCTGTAAAATTTCAGCCAATTCGTATAAGAATTGCGCCCATAGGGGCTCACGAAGTAAAATAGAGAGAATTTATATGGGATCTGTATCGGGCTAGAGACCGAATCAGACCATAATAAACACGTTTGTTGATGGTCATGAGAGGATCCGTCGTACAAAATTTCAGGCATATCGGATAATAATTGCGACCTCTAGGGGTCAAGAAGTCAAGATCCCAGATCGGTTTATATGGCAGCTATATCAGGTTATGAACCGATTTGAACCTTATTTGACACAGTTGTTGAAAGTAAAAATAAAATACGTCATGCAATATTGCAGCCAAATCGGATAGGAATTGCGCCCTCTAGAAGCTCAAGAAATCAAATCCCCAGATCTGTTTATATGACAGCTATATCAGGTTATGAACCGATTTCAACCATACTTGTCACAGTTGTTGGATATCATAACGAAATACTTCGTGCAAAAACTCATTCAAATCGGATAAGAATTGTGCCCTCTAGAGGCTCAAGAAGTCAAGACCCAAGATCGGTTTATATGGCAGCTATATCAGGTTATGGACCGATTTAAACCATACTTGGCACAGTTGTTGGGTATCATAACAAAACACGTCGTGCGAAATTCCATTCCAATCGGATAAGAATTGCGCCCTCTAGAGGCTCAAGAAGTCAAGACCCAAGATCGGTTTATATGGCAGCTATATCAGGTTATGTACCGATTTGAACCATACTTCGCACAGTTGTTGGACATCATAACAAAACACGTCGTGCAAAATTTAATTGTGATCGGATAAGAATTGCGCACGCTAGAGGCTCAAGAAGTCAAGACCCAAGATCGGTTTATATGGCAGCTATATCAGGTTATGGACCGATTTGAACCATACTTGGCACAGTTGTTGGATATCATAGCAAAACACGTCGTGCAAAATTTCATTCCAATCGGATAAGAATTGCGCACTCTAGAGGCTCAAGAAGTCAAGACCCAAGATCGGTTTATATGGCAGCTATATCAAAACATGGACCGATATGGCCCATTTACAATACCAACCGACCTACACTAATAAGAAGTATTTGTGCAAAATTGCAAGCGGCTAGCTTTACTCCTTCGGAAGTTAGCGTGCTTTCGACAGACAGACGGACGGACGGACAGACGGACGGACATGGCTAGATCGACATAAAATGTCACGACGATCAAGAATATATATACTTTATGGGGTCTCAGACGAATATTTCGAGTAGTTACAAACAGAATGACGAAATTAGTATACCCCCCATCTTATGGTGGAGGGTATATAAACGAATGAGGCGCGCACGGCCCCTGAGTCTTTATGGAGGACTGTGATTTCCAAAAGGTTGCCTCAGCAATCACTGAAGGGGAAGATGTGTTGCTGAAGTAAGGAGCCGACTTCTTACGCCAAAGTGGCAAGGAACCATAACAGAGATGAGATGACTTAGGCAGTCGGCGATATCGGCAGCACATCCGGTAGGATTCCGCCAGTTCATCGGTTCCAAGTAAAGCATCTGATAAACGAAAGGGTTTTTGATCATGTGTTGTACTCTGAAGAGAGTCTACTCATAAAAATAATGAGCTGCGAGTATAGATGGAACTTCTTAACGCGACGGTCTTCATTATGGATGATGGTGGCGAATACACAGCGGAACGCTTGATGGAAGTATTAAACAACTAAAACCAAAGTTGTCTGTGGAGAAATGGGAGGTCTTCCACAGGGAGGAGAAGGAGGAAGAAACTCTCCTTGTGGTGGGCATTGATCAAGTCTACGTGGCAAGTTTGGCTAAGACTAATGACGTGGGGTACTATGGGCCCAAGGCCGTCTTTTCCAAGTTTGGGAAAACTAGGATAGGCATTTATCCTCATATTGAGCCATCAGTCGGTGCAGTGGCAGGATACTCAATACCGCCTAACGAACAGGGGGCTGACGACAAGACAATCACCGTCTGTCTCAATATTGGGAAGATTAGGATAAGCAAAGATTCGAATACTAAAACATCAGTCAGTGCAGGGTCGAGAGACCCAACACAGCCTAAGCAACAGGGACCCGATGACGGGACCCATCACCAACTTCAAGGTCCGGAAGACTAGGTTAGCTAAAGATCCTAATATTGAAACTTCAGGCAGCGCAGCGACAAGAATCTCATTGTTGCCTACAGCATGAGGATTGGAAATCTCAGATAGGCAAAAATTGCCCATGAACATTCCACTAAGGAACAGGGCCAAACTTCTCACATATCAATGAGTGCAGTCCGATTCAAGTTTAAGCTCAATGATAAGGGGCCTCCTTTTTATAGCCGAGTCCGAACGGTGTGCCGCTGTGCGTCACCTCTTTTGGAGAGAAATTTTACATGGCATATTATCTCACAAATGTTGCCAGCATTAGGATGGGAAAATAACCGCTGAAAATTTTTTCTGATGGTCTCGCCAGGATTCGAATCCAGGCGTTCAGCGTCATAGGTGACATGCTAAGCTCTGCGCTACGGTGGCCTCCGTAGTGCATGCAAAGATCCCAATATTGAAACATCAGGGGGTACAGGGACGGTAAACTCAATACAGCTTAATGAACAGGGACCCGATGATGGAATCACATCGCTTTGGTGGAGAAAATCAACAAGGGCATGATTCATATTTTAGGAAAGGAAAACAGACTGGAAATGAGGTATTAATTGGGTGCGATGCGAACTCTCACTACATTTCGTGGGGTAGTACCAACATTAGGTTTGGTTAGGTTAGGTTGAAAAGAGGGTGCAGAGATTAATCCGCCCATGCCACTATGGACATACACCTAAGCCAGTAATTGGCTTGTTGTGCGCTCTAAAAACTATAAAGTAACCTCTAAAAAGAAATTTTTCGTTTGGAATTCCGTGCTACTTACAAAATCCTTAATTGTTTTCAATACCACTCCCCTATGTTGGTTTATGTGTGGTATTGTATCTTCACCTAAGAGCTGGTATCTGTTAGATGCGAAAGCCGAGCAATGACAAAGGAAATGCTCCAAAGTCTCATCATCTTCCCCGCATGCCCCACACATGCTATCACTTGCTACACCGATTTTACATAAGTGAGCTCATAGTCCTATGTATCCCGTTATAATACCAATAGCTATACTGACCTCCTTCTTGCATCCTTTCAGTAATAGCCTCGTCTTCTCAAGATCTGTATCTCCCCATAGGAGTTTCGCCGTCCTACCGACCGTTTCACTGTTCCACAATGTTGCTTGCGCATATGTCGCCCACTCCCTTAATTCGGACTGCGTCGTCCTGAAAGTCTTTGGGATAACCAAGTTAATTGACGGCAGTCGTCTGGCCTTTATCGCCAAATAGTTTGCCCTTTCATTTCCTCTTACTCCGTTATGACCGGGCACCCAAACGATGCGGATTTTGCCATCCTCAGGGAAGGTGTTAATCTTCTTACACTGAAAGACTGTTCGTGACCTTACCGTCCTGGTTGTTATTGCCCTTATGGCAATTTTAATGTCGGTAAAGATATTCACACTCGACGTTCTCGCGTTAGCACCACACCACCTCATGCATTCCGTGATCGCCCGGATTTCCGCCTGCAGGACCGTATTATGGTTAGGCAGTCTAAAACAGATCTCAGTTCCTGGGTTCTCATTGATCACCCGGATCTCCGCCTGCAGGACCGTATTATGGTTAGGCAGTCTAAAACAGATCTCAGTCCCTGGGTTCTCAATGTAAACCCCCAGGCCCACTCTGTCCTCTAGCTTTCATCCATCCATGTAACAATCATCACGATGGCAATCTAGGGTTCCCTCAATCCAAGACTGTGCCGCTGGCAGCAGTGCCTCGCACTCGACATCAAGGTTCATCTCAGGTATCCGATCGAAAACCTCCTCCCTTCTTTCCAGGTTTCCTATTGTCGCCTCGATAATACCGCGATGGTATGAGCTGCTCCCATCCTCAATCCATTCTCCCATCGCCTTAAGTCTCATAGCCGCAGTGGCTACCTCACACTTAATCTGTATGTCAATGGGTCGGATATCTAGAACAGCCTCCAGTGCCCTAGTGGGCGTGGTCCTCATCGCTTCGCCTATGCCAAGACAACATGTTCTCTGAACATGTTGCATGGTCCTTATGTTGCATTTTTTCTCCTTAGCAGTCCACAAAACTTCTGAGGCTTAAGTAAGTATTGGTCTAATCACGCTCCTGTGGAGCCAGTGGACTATCCTCTGATTCAGGCCCCATTTCGAGCCTACGGCCCGTCTACAAAGTGCCCAACATCTGCGAGCCTTCTCAGTTCGTTCCTGAATGTGACACTTCCAATTCAGTTTCCTGTTCAAGATTAACCCTAAGTATTTGACCTTGTCAGATATCGAAATCGTCTTATTGAGGAACATATTCTCCGAACCTGTTGTATGGTCCTTATGTTGCACTATTTCTTTTTAGCAGTCCGCAAAACTACTGAGGCGTAAGTAAGTATTGGTTGAATCACAGTCCTGTAGAGCCAGTGGAATATCCTCGGATTCAGGTCCCATTTCGAGCCTAGGGCCAGTCTACATAGTGCCCAATATTTGTGAGCCTTCTCAGTTCGCTCCTGAATGTTACACTTCCAATTCAGTTTCCTGTTCAAGATCAAACCTATGTATTTGACCTTGTCACATATCGAAGTCGTCTTATTGAGTAAACGTGGTGCGTTAAATTTGCCCACCTACGTCTTCCTCGTGAACAGGCATATTTCAGTCTTTTCTGGGTTAACATTGAGACTTTTGGGTTTAGCCCAGTCATATGCCATATGCAAGACCCATTCGACCCTTCTACATAGCTCGTTCGTATCCTTACCCCTTAGGAGTATTATAACATCGTTTGACTTCAATCACCATTTCACAGAAATAAAGAATTTCTTCTATAACGTCATATTAAGACTCATCCCTCATCATCGATCCAAGACCACTGTGCTCTGGTTTTGAAGAGTATGAGAATACCCTTCATATCAGTTTATCCCATATAGCCTTCAAATATTCGATAAGATAATCTTGCTAACATTCTAAACAAGTTTTGCTATAATTCATCAATCAATATGCTCAGGTAAAGGCGAATTCAAATAAATTACAAAATTTTAAAGATAAGAATTTAAACGCAGCTAACCTCTTTGTGTGATGAAAAATAAAACTAATATATTTTCGTTAACGCATTTCAAAACTAAATGTAGGAGTTCACTTTCCACTAGTTGACGTTATCTTCAACAAAAAGGCAAGCCATAAAGATTTTATGTAAATTTTACGATTAAGGCCTTTCGCTGAATGGGAAGCTCTTCAAGAATTTATTGTTTGTGCCGACAGAAAAGGACTAAGTATGGCAGCCATAAATGCCAATGAATAGCTGTCAGCCGCCCACAAAATCGAATGGTCGTTTCGAGTTACGAGTTAAATGGGGCAACCCAAGGCAACATCAACCCAACAGCACTATGGTTAAGCAAACTTGTTAGAGCGCCAAAAATAGGGAATTTTTGAAATAAATTGACTTTTTTTTAAAGAGCTTAAGGGGGCATACGAAAAATGCCTTGGCATAACTAACAAGTGCCGGCGTACAAATATTTGGGAATGGAGGGTATAAGCCAAAATAAAATGGTGGGTATATCCCAAAGTTAAAGATAATTTTTAAAAATATTAACAATAGCTCATCAATAATTAATATGAGGAGCAGAGCTACCCCTTATAACAACTTGTGGTTACTTTCCTGATAGGAAACTCTTGATATAGTTACCATTACCTTAAATCTATTAGTTACCAATTGTCAAAGTAAACATTTATGTCCTTGAGAGTGAACGAACTCTACTCTATCTTACCTCCTGTACTAGACAACACTCATATGAAATAGAAATAAATTACGCTTCATTCTTTTATATTTTTACCTGCATGACTTCTGCGCATATAATCTATCGTAAATATGATGAACTAAATGTGGTATTCGACTTTTAATAGCATCCTATTAATATCAAATGGAGCAATAATCCACCCCTAACCTCAACCACGCCACAAACATTAATGGCAACAATTTTGCAAGCAATAGCTTTTGCTTGATTGATTGATTTTACGAAATTCCCTTCATCGATTGTCTAATCAATGGAATTGAATTGGCAATGCTCACGCACATATAATTAAAGACTTTTACTGAGGTCACTCGTTAAGCATATCACGTACAAGCCATTCAATGCCAAGGCCAGAGGGAAATGAACGCACCATGAAAACTTCTTTTGTTGGAAACAAAAAAAAAGAGGAGGGGATAATAACGAAAATGAGATTGGTGTTAAATATGTGAACAATAAATTGTTAATCGGAATGAATTTTGACAAATTTTTATATTGAAATTAAATGTTGAAGGGAGGGTGCAACACATCGAAGTATCCATTTTCTATAAAGTATGTATATTCTTGATCAGCGTAAAAATCTAAGACGATCTAGCCATGACCGACCGACCGTCTGTCTCTCGTCTGTCTATCCGTCCGTCTGTCCGTCCGTCCGTCCGTCCGTCCGTCCGTCCGTCCGTCTGTCCGTCCGTCCGTCTGTCCGTCCGTCTGTCCGTCCGTCTGTCCGTCCGTCCGTCCGTCTGTCTCTCGTCTGTCTATCTGTCCGTCCGTCCGTCCGTGAAAATTTTTTCTGATGGTCTCGCCAGGATTCGCACCCAGGCGTTCAGCGTTATAGGCGGACATGCTAATCTCTGCGCTACGGTGGCCTCCATGACAATAAAGAATATATATAGACTATGTGGGGTCTTACACGCATATTTCACGGAATTACGAAATCAGTATACCCTCATGCTATAGTGAAGAGTATAACAAGTAGCAAAAAAAGCCGGGCCGAATCTTGGGAACCCACCGCTATGGATTCTGCTAAGTACATAATTTTATTCTACACAGCAAACTTCTGTCTAAGAATGTCTCAAGGATGAGACTGGTTTACATGGGAGCTATATCAAGATATTTACCGATTCGCGCCGTACTTTGTGCAGTTGTTGGTAGCCATAAAAGAACACTACAAGCAATCGGATAAAAATTGCGGCTTCCAGGGGCTCAAGAAGTCAAATCTGGAGATTTGTTTATAGGGGACCTATATCAGGTAATAGACCGATGTAGACCATACATGGCACAGTTGTTGAAAGTCTTACAGGAAGACCATGGGAAAATTTTAGCCAAATTCGAAAAAAATTGCGGCTTGTAAGGGCTCAAGAAGTTAAATCGAGTAATCGGTTTATATGGGAGCTATGTCAGGTTATAGACCGACTTAGACCGTACATGACACAGTTGTTGGAAGTTTCAACAAAATGCCGCATGCAAAATTTCAGCCAAATTGGGCAAAAATTGCGGCTAGTAAGGGATCAAGAAGACAAATCGGGAGATCGGATTATATGGGAGCTATATCAGTTTATAGACCGATGTAAACCGTCTCTCCGTCCGTCTATCTTTTGAAATCACGCTACAGTCTTTAAAAATAGAGATATTGAGCTGAAACTTTTCTTCCATAAGCAGGTTAAGTTCGAGATGGGCTATATCGGACTACATATTGATATAGCCCCCATATAGACCAATCCGCTGATTAAGGGTCCTAGGCCCATAAAAGCCTCATTTATTTTCTGATTTTGGTGAAATTTGGGACAGTGAGTTGTGTTAGGCCCTTCGACATCCTTCTCCAATTTGGCCCAGATCCGTCTCGATTTGGATATAGCTGTCATGCAGACCGATACGCCGATTTAGAGTCTAAGGCCCATAAAAGCCACATTTATTATATCATTTTGCTGAAATTTGGTACAGTGAGTTTGTTGGGCCCCTCAACATACTTTGCGATATGGCTCAGTTCGGTCCAGATTTAGATAAAGTTGCCACATAGACCGATCTCTCGATTTAAGGTCTTGGGCCCATAAAAGGCGCATTTATTGCCCGATTTTGCCAAAATTTGGGACAGTGAGTTGTGCTAGGTCCCTTGAGATCTTTTTGCAATTGGGCTCAGATCGATCAAGATTTGCACATAGCTGTCATATAGACCGATCTCTCGAATTAAGGCTTTGGGCCCATAAAAGGCGCTTTTATTGTCCGATGTCGCCGAAATTTGGGACAGTGAGTTGTGTTAGGGCGTTCGACATTGTTCTTCAATTTGGTCGAGATCGGTCCAGATTTGAATATAGCTGCCATATAGACCGATTTCTCGATTTAAGATTTAGGGGCCACAAAAGGCGCAATAATTGTCCAATGTCGCCGAAATTCGGAACAGTGAGTTGTGTTGGGTCACTTGACATCTCTTTGCAATTTAATCCAGATCGGTTCAGTTTGGATATAGCTGCCATATAGACCGATCTCTCGATTTAAGGTTTTGGGGCCACAAAAGGCGCATTTATTGTCCGATTTCACCGAAATTTGGGACGGTGAGTTAAGATAAGCCCTTCGACATTCTTCTTCAATTTGGCTCAGATCGGTCCATATTTGGATATAGCTGCCACATAGACCGATCTCTCGATTTAAGGTTTTGGGCCCATAAAATGCGCATTTATTGTCCGATGTCGCCGAAATTTGGGACAGTGAGGTGTGTTAGGCTCTTCGACGTTCTTCTGCAACTTGGCCCAAATCGATCCATATTTGGATATAGCTGCCATATAGACCGATCTCTCGATTTAAGGTCTTGGGTTCAAAAAAAAGGCGCATTTATTGTCCGATGTCGCCGAAATTTGGGACAATGAGTTGTGTAAAGCCCTTCGTCATTCTTCTTCAATTTGGCACAGATCGGTCTAGATTTGGATATAGCTGCCATATAGACCGATCTCTCGGTTTAAGGTCTTGTGCCCATTAAAGGCTCTTTAATTGTCGAAAATAAATATTCAAAGGATAATTTTGTTTTTTTTATGTGAATAAATTTTTGGAAAAATTTAATTTTACTTTCTTTCTTTATTTCTAGTCGAGTTGACACATACATCTTTAATCTTTTATTGGAGTATATATACATTAAAATTCTACGACAATATTTTTCGCACATATTAAAGAATCTTTTTCTATCACTTTTTTATAAATTTATTACCACATCAACCATTTGGACCAGCAAGCCCATCGTTATGTTTATAAATATTTTTTTTTTGTATATATTTTTAGCATGTAGACATATTTTATTTTTATGTTGTAAATAATTTTGGGCTCTTTGTGTGTTTTTCTTTTATTTGCAGTTCAGTACGAGGCATGATGGTGGTAAGTCAATATGCATATATTTTTAGCCTTGAAATACATTCATAAACATGCATAAATAGGGAAAGAGAGCATCGATTGATTTAGGGACAAACGGAATTGACGGGCTTACTGCGAAATATTGTGCATGGAAATTTATTATTTTTCAGATTGAATAGTTGGTGTTTATGTAAACATTTTATATGAATAAGGTTTAGCCCCAGGTTTATGTGTATTTTTAGTTCTCTTTCCATCTCGTTTTCAATTTATAGATGTTTCAATTCGAAACTTTAGATGTGGATATTAAATGGACCCCATAACCAAAACCACAAATTTTTATGTTGGAGTCGTACTCTTGGCTTAAATACCATTTTTTGGGGGACCTTTGTCAAAATTCTCGTTTGGAAAATAAAGCTTTTCGTTTCTAAAACCTGCCTATGGGTTTAATTAAACCCATGCGGAGCACTGGCGAACTTGAAGTCTCAAATAATATTTGGTGGAATATTTTTTTTATATCAAAATAAGTTTAGAGATCAATCATAACTAAATGAAGCCTTAAAAATGGTTTATATGACAGTTCTATAAAGCAAATCAGTCAAATATTATTTCGAATCTACAATATGTCTTGTGAATAAGGCCTTTAAAATGTTAGTACAGTCCCAACTATTTGATTATTAGACAATGATTTAGACTTCAGCTATTATGATAAAAGTGTTATTATGTCATATGCAAACCTAAAAGTGTCCGTTGCCAACTCATCGAAAATCCTTGCAAACCTTTGTAAAACGACATTGCATTTCGAAAAGGTGGGGCAGAAACCCCATATGGCTTTGTCTGTAATTGAAAGCCGTTGTGCTGGGCTACACAAGTTACTGAACGCATTCACATCAGCCATATATTTTGCCACAGAACACACATACATTCATATGTCTGGCTGTATGTATAGGTGCAAAGCGTGGAATGAACTTAATTATTAAATATCACATTGTTCACTGAAATGGCATGTTACATCTGTTGTTGTTGGTTGTGTAGTGTCGGTTTTGACAGGATATCAGTCGTGTGGTTTTGGCTTTAGTTGCGCTGCTTTGTGTCGTCTCATTGGATCAGTCAAACGGCATTAAATTGCATTTTTTCATGCTAAGCCAAACTACAGAGTAGACAAACATTCCTAAAAAAAATACAGTGGCGATCAAAGATGAGCTCAAAGAAGATACTGAAATGGGAAAACGGTCTTATTCACAAAACTTAATGAAACCTTAAATTTAAAATTTTGTGAATACCTGTGTTAATATATAACACTGGCAGGACAGGACCCGTTCCGCTGCGCCTTCTTTTTCTCTCTTATTTTATCTGAACCCTATACTGGCACGGTCAGGAAATAAGTCCTGTTTGTGGGTGCTGGTACGACTTTTCAGATGTTTCGCCCCAATGTGGATATCATTTTCGTACTCTAATCCCAAATACCATTCATTTCAGCCATATATTGCTATGATCGGTAAATATATTCGGTATGGGGGTATGTTTGAGGGTGACGTCGATTCGTAATCTAGTCTCAAATACCTTTCATATGAGCCCCATATTGTCATTATTGGTTTATATTACCATTTGGCGGGTTTTTGGAGATGGCGCGGCCCCCCTAGGTATGCCACCCTAAATAAGGATATGAAATTTCTGTTCTTGAGTTACTATAAACAAACTAATTTTCGCTTAAATTGCTCCTCCCTTCTCCGAGATCTGACGTTTTTGAAAATAGGGTAAAGGCAGGGTCCGCCTATTAAAATTTGGATGTTAGATCTACTTCATTCTCTTGGTTTTGGTGGTGGATTAGAGTTGCCGAACCCTTTGCCCAGAAAGTGGATATCATATTCATACTCTAAGCTAAATACATATTGCTATAGTCGGTATATATGTGTGGTTTAGGGGCCATAATACACTTGGCCATAATACAGATATCAGATTTGAGCCTCCCAGCAAGGAGGAAATTTGAGAGTAGAGCACGATGCTGATATTTTTTCAGGGCTAAGTGCATAGGTGGCCGCCCCACCCTACATACCCCTTAAAGTGGACCTATTTGTGGATTATGACAGCAACCATAATCCATAAATACGTCCACTTTAAGGGGTATGTAGGTTGGGCGGCCACCTACGCACTTAGCCCTGAAAAGATATCAGCATCGTGCTCTACTCTCAAATTTCTTTTATTTCAGCCCCAATAGCCATTGGTTAAGGGGAAGTTTATGGGGTGAGACGACCCCAAAAACTTGGCCTCAAAATTGGATATCAAATTCGTTTTTTACTATCAATACCCATTATTTGAGCAACTTATTGCCATAGTAGGCAAACATGGCCGGTTTGAAGAGGCGGACCCTGAAATAATATCAGCATCGTGCTAGATTTTGTTTGGCCCTATAATATGAAGCATTTTAAAGGTGACGATTAAAATGCTCACCGGTCTCGTTCAGATCCACATTAATTAATTATTTTTTTGGTTGTTTGTGTATATCCCGTATAATCCCTCTCGCGTATATCCCAATTTGAGGGTATACAGTGTAATCTACTACCAAAGACCTTTTATTGCAGTCCTTTTCCGTTATGATCGCCCTACATAAAAGATTGGTGTTGTTTTTATTGGAAGGAGAGTGTCGCTCCCCCGATGCTAACACCGAAAAGACAATTTATTTTAGTCTTTTTTGTCGCGATATACATGTACTGCTGAATGGCAGGACGGCGGAACGTGACCCAGATTCTTGAATTCTTATATTAACCTTAGATTCTAACTCTACTGACATAGACCCTTCTAAAAAATTCACATATTATCCCGCTCGAACTACACGTCCTATTGAAGGATAGTTAGTGGGTGGGCCGGTCCCAGACTCTATCCCAAATATGTATACCAGATTCGAAGTCAACTCCCAAAGACCATTTGATACCCATTTTTTTGACTTTGGACATTCATGCTCGTTTAAGGTGTTTTGGGGTTGGGGAGGCCCCGTAAACAACTTGGAACAAATTCTTTTCACAGATGTGTACTCTACTTCCAAACACACATCTTTTGATATCCCTATGGTCCCAATTGGTTAATAAGCCCTGCTGGGAGGTTTTGGGGGGTGAGGAGGCGCCTCAGATAGTAAGGAATAAATTTTTATTTCAGATTCTTACTCTTCTTTTAAATTCCTTCAATTTGATATCGATATTGTCCCAATTGGTAAATATGCCCTGCGGGGGTTTTTGAGAGCTGGGGAGGCCCTTCAGATACAAAGGAATACATTTTTATTTCAAATTTGTGCTCTACTTTTAAATACCTTTTATTTGATACCCATATTACCCAAAGCGGTGAAACAGTCCTTATGGTGGGGTTTTTGGGGGTGGGGAACCCCCCGAATACTTTGGGCGAAATTTGTATACCAAATTCGTACTTTACTCTTTAATACCTTTCATTTGATACCCATGTTGTTTCAGTCGGCAAACATGTTCGTCCGGGTGGGTTGTGGGATGGGTCGTCCCCCCAGATTATTCGACCCAAAAATGTTACTCCCATTTCGTGTTTTTGGGGAATCATACGGTGGTATACAAAATTTCGCTTAAAACGGTGCATGAATCTCCCAGATCTGGCGTTTTTGAAAATTGGGGTATGGGAGAGGGTCCGCTGTCCCTCGATCATCCATGTTCGGTTCCTAGAAGCTTTAATTTTTGCTGCTTTGACAGAAGTTTGGTATGTATAAATTTTTAGCAAAATCCATGGTGGTGGGTACCCAAGATTCGGCCCGGCCGAACTTAACGCTCTTTTACATGTTTTGAAGCCAATTGAAACTGGAAAATATTGGTTCACATTTGGATGTAGGTCCCATATCGCCCTATTTCTACTGGACATTCCAAGTCGATTTAGTCATGCCCGTCCGTCTCTCTATCTGTCGAAAGCACGCTCAGTTTCCAAATAGTAAAGCTAGTCGCTTGAAATTTTGCACAAATATTTCCTATTTGTGTAGGTCGTTGGAGATTGGAAATGGGCCACATCGGTCCATGTTTTGATATAGCTGTCATAAAAACCAATCTTCCATATTGACTTCTTGAGCCACTAGAGGGCGCAATTCTTTACCGATTTTACTATGACTTCCAACATCTGTGCTAAATATGCTTCAAATCGGTTCATAACCTGATATAGCTGCCATATAAACCGATCTGGAATCTTGACTTCTTGAGTCTCTAGAAGGCGAATTATTTTCCTTAGCTGAAAGATTGAGTAAAGTATTTCGTTTTGTCTCGCAATAACTATGCCAGGTTTGGTGTAAATCGGTTCATAACATGATATAGTTTCATATAAAACGATTTGGATCTTGACTTCTTGAGCCGCTAGAGAGCACAATTAATATGTGTCAAGTATGGTCTAAATCTGTTCAAAACCTGATATAGCTCCCATATAAATCGATCTCGCGATTATACTTCTTGAGACTATAGAGGGCGCAAGTCTTATCCGATTTTGCTGAAATGACTTCGACTCTGGTCTCCCACAGCCAAACCAAGCACAGCTCCAATCGGTTTATAATTTGGTATAGCTCCAATAGCATAAACATTCTTATCCATTATACGTTGTTTGCCTATAAAGAGATATCGGGCAAAGAACTTGACAAATTCGATCCATGGTGAAGGGTATATAAGATTTGGCCCGGTCGAACTTCACTAGTCTTCATCTTCGCATACTGCGGATATGTTCATTTCATATTATAGATATATTTCAAAAACGAACTGGGCTTTGTATTTTGATTGTGAACACGGTTCTGTAGAAATTGTTTGATCTTCTAAAGAAGTAATCCATCTTTTCGATTGTTGCTATTCCTAGTAGGAACCAGCGAAAACATCGGAACAACATTTATCCGTTCGTATCCTTTCAGTATACAGGCGACATTTGTGAATTATCCAGCCATGTAAGAAATTCGCAACGGAATGGGGTTGTCAAGCGATTCGTCGGCAAAAAGGGACCCCCTTTATCGTTGAGCAAAATTTTTTATCGGACTGCACTCATTATAAAAGAAGTACCCTATTCCTAAAAGGATTTTTCATGGGTAAATGTATTTCAGTTTCGGACTATTCATTTCACGTGTATAATTGTTTATTTCGCATAAAAAAATTCGAATGTGTAAACATACTAGTATACACAATTTTTTGTTCGTCACTGTATTAGTGCCATGAAATCGAATTATTTTGTTTTCATTTGTTGATATAATATGCATGAATGTTATTCAAATGGAAACTCAAATCAAGGTAGGTAATAAATGGAATCGGACGGAAATCATTTTGTATTTAAAATAGTATATTTGTACCCTTAAATGGGAAATTTGGAGTTTACTGTTCGCTTGTGTAAAAGTTAAAAATGTTTAAAATTTGGTAAGTTGAGAATAGTAAATGGAAATGCTTTTAAATTTTAAATAAACAAAAGTCGGCATAAGTTCGGTAGGGAATTATCATATATTTCCTTTCAAATGAAAAATCTAATACAGACACCCTTGGCGGCAAAGCAGTTGTAAAATTTATCACCAATCTAAAACATGCATCAGCGTGAAAATCGAATCAGAAATGTCATAGTAAGTCGCCAAATATCTCGGTCAAAATTGCAAAAAAAGCGATAACATCTGAGACCAGAATAGATACTATGGTCCTCAAGAAGACTTTTTTGAAGGAATTTTTTAACACTATTTAGCAAAAAAAAAATGCGTTGTAGACCCCATAAAGTATATATTGGGTTGCCCAAAAAGTAATTGCGGATTTTTTAAAAGAAAGTAAATGCATTTTTAATAAGACTTAGAATGAACTTTAATCAAATATACTTTTTTTACACTTTTTTTCTAAAGCAAGCTTAAAGTAATAGCTGATAACTGACAGAAGAAAGAATGCAATTACAGAGTCACAAGCTGTGAAAAAATTTGTCAACGCCGACTATATGAAAATCCAATTACTTTTTGGGCAACCCAATATATTCTTGGTCGTCATGTCATTTTAAGTCGATCTAGCCCTGTCCGACCGTCTGTCTGTCGAAAGCACGCTAACTTTCGAAGGAGTAAAGCTAACCGCTTGAAATTTTGCACAAATACTTTCTATTAGTGTAGGTCAGTTAGGATTGCAAATGGGCCAAATCGGTCCATGTTTTGATATAGCTGCCATATTAAGCAATCGTGGGTCTTGACTTCTTGAGCCTCTAGAGGGCGCAATTCTCAACCGATTTGACTGAAATTTTGCACGTAGTGTTTTGGTATCACTTCCAATAACTGTGCTAAGTGTGACGAAAATCGGTCGATGTTTTGATATAGCTGCCATATAAACCAATCTTGGGTCTTGACTTCTTGAGCCTCTAGAGGGCACAATTCTCGTCCGAGTTGACTTTAATTTTGCACGTGGTGTTTTGGTGTCACTTCCAACAACTCAGCTGAGTATGATTCAAATCGGTTCAGGGGCGCATTTCTCATCCCATTTGGCTGAAATTTTGCATGAGTTGTTTCGCTATGAGTTACAATAACAGTGCGAAGTATGGCGCAAATTGGTACATAACCAATTCTCGTCCGAGTTGACTTTAATTTTGCACGTGGTGTTTTGGTGTCACTTCCAACAACTCAGCTGAGTATGATTCAAATCGGTTCAGGGGCGCATTTCTCATCCCATTTGGCTGAAATTTTGCATGAGTTGTTTCGCTATGAGTTACAATAACAGTGCGAAGTATGGCGCAAATTGGTAGCCGCCATATAAACCGACCGTGGGTCTTGACTTTTTGAGCCTCTAGAGGGCGCAATTCTCGTCCGATTTGACTGATATTTTGCACGCGATGTTTTGGTATCACTTCCAATAACTGTGTTAAGTATGATTCAAATCGGTACAAAAATCTGGTATAGCTGTCATATAAACCGATCTTGGGTCTTGACTTCTTGAGCCTCTAGAGGGCGCAATTCTCGTCAGATTTAACTGATATTTTGCACGCGATGTTTTGGTATCGCTTCCAATAACTGTGTTAAGTTTGATTTAAATCGGTTCATAATCTGGTATAGCTGTCATATAACCGATCTTGGATCTTGACTTCTTGAGCCGATGGAGGGCGCAATTCTCAGCCGATTTGGCTGAAATTTTGCATGAGGTGTTTTGTTATGAGTTCCAATAACTGTGCGAAGAATGGCGCAAATCGGTTCATAACCTGATATAGCCGCCATATAAACTGATCTGGGATCTTGACTTCTTAAGCCTCTAGAGGGCGCAATTCTCGTCCGATTTGACTGATATTTTGCACGCAATGTTTTGGTATCACTTCCAATAAATGTGCTAAGTATGATTCAAATCGGTTTATAACCTGATATAGCCGCCATATAAACTGATCTGGGATCTTGACTTCTTGAGCCGATGGAGGGCACAATTCTCATCCGATCTGGAAGAAATTTTGTACAACGGCTTCTCTCATGACCTTCAACATACGTTTTTAATATGGTTTGAATCAATCAATAGCTTGATACAGCTCCTATATAAACCAATATCCTGATTTTGCTTCTTGAGCCCCTACAAGGCGCAATTCTTATCCGAATGAATTGAAATATTACACAATAACTTTTACAATGTTCAGCATTCAATTCATTTATGGTTCGAATCTGACTATAACTTGATAAAGCTCCAATAGTATAATAGTTCTTATTCAATATTTTTTGTTTGCCTAAAAAGAGATACTGCGCAAAGAAATCGACAAATGCGATCCATGGTGGAGGGTATTTAAGATTCGGCCCGGCCGAACTTAGCACGCTCTTATTTGTTTTGTATGAAATGTCAAATGCTACGTTTTGTAATACGCATGATTGCCGCTCTACATTTACGATACATTTATTCTACATTTACGGTACATCTACGAGAGCATAACCAAAACTTTAGTTGCTTCGTTACTCCTATTGGGTTGCCCAAAAAGTAATTGCGGATTTTTTAAAAGAAAGAATAAATGCATTTTTAATTGAACTTAGAATGATCTTTAATCAAATATATAATTGCCATTTTGTTCTATAACCTTTTGCCATCTTCCTGGCAAATTTAGTATTCCACGCTCATAGAACTTCTGGCCTTTATCTGCAAAAAACTGAACCAAGTGCGATTTTATAGCCTCATCATTGCCGAAAGTTTTACCATTTAAGGAGTTCTGCAAAGATCGAAATAAATGGTAGTCTGATGGTGCAAGGTCAGGGCTATATGGTGGATGCATCAAAAGTTCCCAGCCAAGCTCACTCAGTTTTTGGCGAGTGACCAAAGATGTGTGCGGTCTAGCGTTGTCCTGGTGGAATATGACACCTTTACGATTGACCAATTCTGGTCGCTTCTCCTTGATGGCTGTATTCAATTTGTCCAATTGTTGACAGTAAACATCCGAATTAATCGTTTGGTTCCTTGGAAGCAACTCAAAATATACCACACCCTTCCAATCCCACCAAACAGACAGCATAACCTTCTTTTGGTGGATATCAGCCTTTGAAGTGGTTTGAGCTGGTTCACCATGCTTGGACCATGATCGTTTTCGACTAACGTTGTTGTAAACAATCTATTTTTCATCTCCAGTTATGATTCGTTTTAAAAACGGATCGAATTCATTGTGTTTAAGGTGCATATCACAAGCGTTGATTCGGTTTGTTAAATGAATTTTTTTCAATACATGTGGTACCCAAATATCAAGCTTTTTCACCAGTCCAAGACTTTTTATGTGATAATGAAGGGTTGATTTAGGTATATTTAACTTCTCTCCTATCTAACGCTCAGTTACATGACGTTCCAATTCGATTAATGCTTTTATTTGGTCATCATCAACTTCATTTGGCCGACCTGAAAAATCCGCAATTACTTTTTGGGCAACCCAATATGTCCATGCTGTCAGAAAACTTTCAATAAATTTTTTCCAAGTACAAAATATTAATTACATTTTCTGTAAAAACAAAATGTCTTTCAAAGGTTTCAAAAATAATATTTCAATGAAATTTTCTCCATAGACAAAATTTTAATGAAATTTTCTCCAAAGACAAAATTTCAATGAAATTCCCCTTCAGCAGTTTCCCAAATGTCACTGAATGACTATGATAAAATTACAACCAAATGACTTTAACTTTTCTTTTGTTATATCTTCCCTTTTACAATTTGGCATTGCTCTACGAGTAAAGGTAAAATTTCCATTATGATTAAAAAAAAAGACAACAAAATAAGAGATCAAAAGGTTCCCTTTGACTTGGTGATTGTCACAGAGCACAAGGTATTGCTGAAATGCATTCAACCATATTTTGGCTTATTAAAAATTTGGAAACATTTAGGAAATTCAAATTTCCTATCAGCCAGAAGTAGGCAACTGGGGAGAAAATTAAAGCCGACAAGGTTGATGACCAGAATCTGATGATGTTACAGAAAAGATAAATATTTGCACATTTTGGCTTGAAAAAGCTGCCTGATATTTAGAGCAGAGCATTCACATTAAAGTTTCATGAAATTTTAGAATTGTCCTAGCAGATTTTTTCCCAATTAGATTTAACTAAATAAAATTAGTCCAAATTAGATTTTTATTGAAATTTAAAAAACATCCTCCCATAACCTAATGACCTTTTCATTTACTAAGTGAGCCTAGCGTATTTAATGTTTGCGGTTTAATTCCGTGGTGTATGCATCGTCTGACTGACATTGCAACCACAACTAAGCAAATTATTTTCATTTCAAATTTAATCTCATTATCGAACGTAATTGATAAAATGTTTATACAAAATTAATTTAAAATTCCGTTATAATGTGGTTAGTTTATTTTACATATAACAAATAAAGTCTCATGTGGTTTATATTGAAATGGTCTAACATTAAATGTTCGTTGTGGTGACATAATGTCGCTGTTTGATGAGTGAGACAGTCAGTAAAGCGGTTTAACCTCTTTAGGTGGGACTCTTAATCTTGGGGCTTTCACAGCCTCCAAGTTGTGATCATCTTTCATTCGTTATCCTTTGGGTTTATTTTAAGGATTTAGCTTACTTGTCGCTTAAGGCATACTCATAAACCCACATCCCCATGGAATGTGTAAGGTGGTATTGCAAGTATTTTAAACTCATCAGTAGACATCTTCTTCTTCTTTATGTATAACAAGTAAAAAGGCATTAAGTTCGGCCGGGCCGAACTTTGAATACCCACCATCTTGGGGATATATATAAACCCCCTTTCCTCACAATCCAGTGAAAATTGGATAACTTATGCATCCAAATTCTGCACGGACTTTGATTTGCCTAATATATTGGGTTGCCCAAAAAGTAATTGCGGATTTTTTAAAAGAAAGTAAATGTATTTTTAATAAAACTTAGAATGAACTTTAATCAAATATACTATTTTTTTTCACTTTTTTTCTAAAGCAAGCTAAAAGTAACAGCTGATAACTGACAGAAGAAAGAATGCAATTACAGAGTCACAAGCCGTTCAAAAAATTTGTCAACGCCGACTATTTGAAAAATCCGCAATTACTTTTTGGGCAACCCAATATATGTCACTTTCCAATTTTGTGGAATAAAATATTGGTCTTTTTGGCAGATATATCCAATTATTAACTGATCTAAGCCATACTAAGGTGGGATATCGTGAGGCTTATCGGTCTATATGACAGCTATATCTAAATATAGTCCGATCAAAACCATATTTAGATCGAATGTTGAGAGGTCTTAACCTACTCACTGCTTCAAATTTCAGCGAAATCGAGTAATAAATAAAGCTTTTATGGTCTCCAGACCCTTTATCAGGAGTTCGGTCAATATGACAGCTATATATCAAATGTTGGGAGGTCTTAACCTACTCGTTGGGAGGTCTTATCCTACTCCATGTTTCAAATTTCAGCGAAATCGGGTAATAAATAAAGCTTTAATGGTCTTCAAGCCCTTTATCAGGAGATCGGTCTATATGACAGCTATATCTTAATATAGTCCGATCTGAACCACATTTACGACAGATGTCGGTAGGCTTAAAATAACCCACAGTTTTAAATTTCAGCGAAATCGGGTAATAAATAAAGCTTTTATGGGTTTCGGACCCTTTATCGGAAGAATATTTTGGCATGGCTGACCGTATTAAATGCCTTCGATGCCACTAGAACCGCCCTATCACATAGCCTGGGCTGACTGAAGCCATGGCAAATGTGTGCGGTGATGGCATTTAAAGCAGTTGTTGTGCTATGCAGTCTTTGAAATCCATGTTGAAGCTTGGCGATTGAAAATTCTCCTACGAGGCTCGGGAGAAGTAATGCCTCAAGCGCCTTTGCTATTGGTGAGAGAAGGGAGGTCGGTCTGTACGACTCCCCCAAACCCGGGTTCTTTCCAGGCTTTTGTAGCGGGTTCACTCGGCCCATTTTCCCGACATCGGGAACTATAAGAGTGTTCAAAATGTGGCTGGAACCCTTGGAGCAATGTAACATAGGCACCGGTTTATGTGAGCTGTGGTCTACTGTTAAGTCACTCTCGAACCCCGGCAAACGGTATGACAAAACCTCAGCCACTTTTGGCGACGAAGCTTTCACGGATACAAAGAGATGCGCCAGGTTGTTCAACCATCAATTTATTGTGCATCCCGAGAGAGACAGGGCAAGGAGGAGAGCTATTCGACGTCTCCGTGGTCTCCGAGCCAATGAACAGCCATCACAATTTACCGTGGGCGAAGTTACGAATGTCATACGTGGCGCCAAATTATCCAAGGCGTTGGGCCCCAACGGAATCTCTACATTGATGCTAAAAAATCTGGATTTACCTGGAATTGAGTACCTTACTACTGTATTGAGTACCTATAGCTTCCGATGTCTGGAAGATGGGCAGAGTGATCCCGCCATGAGGGTTATTCCCTCCCAATGTTGCCAGCATTGGGAGAGAATAACCAGCGCTGAAATTTCTTCTTATGTTCTCGTCAGGATTCGAACCCAGGCGTTCAGCCTCATAGACGGATATGGTAGTCTCTACGCTGCTGAAGCCTCCAGAAAAGGCAATTTTCTTTTTTTGCGTAACTGTTATCCACAGGCCTTTCCCCAGCCTTAAAGCCACTGCACCAGTCCATGCCTCATTCGATCGGTAATCGTAGAAAGCTTCCACCTTACAAAAAACTCACACAGTGCAAGTCTCAGAGATTCCGTAGCACGATATACGCGCTCATCAGATATTCATTCCTGGCCAGGTCTTTAATCGCCTTATTCTCCGTTACCCATTCATAACATGGGACCCAGCAGAACCAGACAGGCCTCGCCAAGGTTGGAAGCAGCTCCTTGCTTATTATTACCAGTCTCGAACTCACGTGACATGACGCAATAGACTACAAGGTGATCTTTACCAAAAAATCCCTAGCCAAAACATCCCTGTGGGTGGGGCGTATAGCACGCCGTCTATCCGCATCTCCTTCCCCAGCAAAACAAGAGCGCTGATAACTTGCCCTTGCGATCAGCAACACCGCGGTACTCTATACCTTCTCAAACATTCTGCCGAGGGTACCGTTGTCCAGAGCTTGGTGTCACATTCATCGATTAAAATCGGCTGAATAACCGCCGTTAATCTAGTGTACTCTTCCCGGCGACCTGGAGAGGCGACAGAAAAATGGTGCATTAAGACGCTTTTTGACCTTTCTCGGCGTTCTTTCTACGTTAAAATATCTCGCCCAATTACTTCTTCTCTGAGGATTGAAAAATCCGCATCGTTTGGGTGCCGGGCCTTAACGGAGTAAGGAGGAATAAAAGGGCAGACGATTAATCAGTGAAGGCCAGAGAATTGCCGTCAATAAACTTGGTTAACCCGGGCGTGGGCATGTAACACTGCGGAACAGCGAAACAGTCGGTAGGACGACGAAAATCCTATGGGGTGGTCTGGATCGTAAGAGGACGAGGCTATTACTGAAAGAAATTAAGAAGGAGGTCAGTACAGCTTTTGGTATCATAACGGGACACATGGGACAAGGGGCCTACTTATGCAGAATCGGTGCGGCACGTGATAGCATGTGTAGGCCATAGGGGAAAGATGATGGGACGTTGGAGCATTTCCCATGTCATTGCCTTGCTTTCGCGGCTAACAGACACCGGTACTTAGGTGGGAACACAACACCAGACATGAACCAACTTAGGGGAGTGGTATGGAAAATATTTAAGGATTTTGCAAGTAGCACAGAATTTCTTACGTAAAATTTTCTTCTTAGAGGTTACTTTTAGTGCCCACCACCGTAGGATGGGGGTATACTTATCTAGTCATTCCGTTTGCAACGTTTCGAAATATTGATCTGCGACTCCATAAGGTATTGGATTGCCCTAAAAGTAATTGCGGATTTTTCATATAGTCGGCGTTGACAAATTTTTTCACAGCTTGTGACTCTGTAATTGCATTATTTCTTCTGTCAGTTATCAGCCGTTACTTTTAGCTTGCTTTAGAAAAAAAGTGTAAAAAAAGTATATTTGATTAAAGTTCATTCTAAGCTTTATTAAAAATCCATTTTCTTTCTTTTAAAAAATCCGCAATTACTTTTTGGGCAACCCAATATATATATTCTGGTTCGCCTTGACGTTTCGAGTCGATCTAGCCATGTCCATCCGTCCGTCTGTCGAAATATGATAGCAGTAGCCGCTTGAAATTTTGCACAGATACTTAATATTGATGTAGGTCGTTGGGGATTGCCGCCGTTAATACCGTTGGAGGCCACCGTATCGCAGAGGTTTGCATGTCCTCCTATGACGCTGAACGCCTGGGTTCGAATCCTGCCGGGACCATCAACAACATTTTCAGCGGTGGTTTTCCCCTCCTAATGCCGCCAACATTTGTGAGGTACTATACCATGTAAAACTTCTCTCCAAAGAGGTGTCGCACTGCGGCACGCCGTTCGGACTCGGCTATAAAAAGGAGGCCCCTTATCATTGAGCTTAAACTTGAATCGGACTGCACTCATTGATATGTGAGAAGTTTGCTCCTGTTCCTTAGTGGAATGTTCATGGACAAAATTTGCATTTGGATCTCCCGATTTGACTTCTTAAGCCCCTGGAAGCCGCAATTTGTGTCAGATTTGGCATGTAGTGTTTTGTTATGGTTTCCCACAGCTGTGTCAAGTACGGTACAAATCGGTGTATAACCTAATATAGCTCCAATATAAATCTCCATCTCAAATCTCCCGATTTGACTTCTTGACTTCTTCCTTACAAGCCGCAATTTTTGTCCCATTTGGTTGTAATTTTGCATGTAGTGTTCTGTTATGACCTTTAACAGCTGTACTAAGTAAGGTCTAAATCGGTCTATAATCTGATATAGCTCCCATATAAACCGATCTGCCGATTTGACTTCTTGGGTCCTTACAAGCCCCAATTTTTGACCGATTTGACTGAAATTTGGCATGGGGTGGTCTGCAGCTCCAGCCTTTTCAGGACAGGCCCCCTGAAAACACCCATTTTCTGCCTTCTGGTGAAAAGCACCACTTCAGTCTTTCTGGGGCTTATGCCACGCCCGTTGGCCCTAGCCAATCAAGAAGAGAGGAATCGGCCACCTACCATGGTAACCACATCATTCGCGGAACAATTAGTGTCATTCTTAAATGACCTCAGCATCTCTTAACCATCATAGTTACGTCATCGGGCATTGCAAGTTTGCCCATGAATATTCCATTAAAGAATATCTGGGGTTCTCCTCGCATATCAGTGATTGGTGTCCGATGCAAATTTAAGCACAATGATATAGAACCTCTTTTTATTGCCGAGTCCGAACGGTTTGCCGCAAAGCGACACCACTTCAATAATGAAGTTTTAAACGGCTGATTGCCTAAGATAAATACCTCAAAAGTGACGCCAGCACTAAGCGGGGAAATTCACTGCTGAAAATTTGTTCTTGTGTTCTCGTCGCGGTTTGAACCCAGCGTCAAAGACGGTTAGATATTATCATGTCCGTCTTTGACGCTGAACGCCTGGGTTCAAATCCCGGCGAGAACACAAGAACAAATTTTCAGCAGTGATTTTCCCCCTTAGTGCTGGCTTCACTTTTGAGGTATTTACCATAGGCAATCAGCCGTTTAAAACTTCTTTACTAAAGTGGTGTCGCTCTGCGGCAAACCGTTTGGACTCCATGTCTCCGTCGTCGTATACCACTTCATCACTTTCTTTTAAGGATAATACAATATTTTTAACGGCTGTATTTCAAGAAGGTATAGTTTGTAGAAGTCCCTCTACTGACCCAACCTTAAGCCTGCTGCCATAAATCTTTTGAAACTATTTCACATTATTGACGGCTTTCTGCATGTCAAGAAATGTTACCATTGTATTTTCTTGACAATGAGAGAATAGGTCATGAGGGGCTGATCTTCCTTCACTCCCGCCTTCCTTCTGTTTAGAGATTGGGCCACTTTTGCTATATTTTCAACAAGTTTCAAGGCAATGTAATGATGATCAGAGCAGCGGTTGCCATCCAACACTTTCGAGTAACATATTCCTCCGCTGATATTCCTCGACACAAAGGTAAACGCAAATAAACGAATCAAAATAAACTTGCCCAGTGGGTGTCGAGCTATTTTTTATGGCTTAGAGATCACATTCTGTGAGTTGCCTAAAAGAAATTGTTAGGCAACCATTCCACCAGACACATCCACCACCTCACCTCTATGCTACACGGATTTTGAGTTGGCATGACTCATAATGAGTAACACACCCTTCGCAACTCCCTCATTTTCATACCATTGCCAATGGCTTACAGTTAAGTCAATAATATTTATTATACAGATTCTGCGAATTTACATAAAAAATTTCGCTGCAATACATGTTAAGCCAGAAAGCAAGATTTCTTGATAAATTTGCGCAATATCTGTTTTCAATAACTCATTGCTAAATTCTGCATGAATTCTCTTTAGAAACCCCAGCTTTCTTTGATATGGGTTCTTTGCCGGGAGGAGATACAAGTACGTTTTTTGCTTTTATCTGCCGGCAAGTGACACTTACGTCTGTCATGCGATGTACGTCAATATGATTTCAAGGGAAACCATGGCGTTTGTATTTGTATTATATGCCAATGATTTTTATTTATGCAACATTAACTGTGAAAAAGTGTTATGACGCGTGGTATTTGATTATCGCTTATATTCTGCAGAAAAACCCACATTGTATGAATAACCCTAGGGAAGTATGTGTGTATAGGAGCTATAACCTCCCTCTAAATGAGGCATCACTTATGTGTGGGTTTATGGGTGACACATGAGCCTGTTGTCACCTCTAAACATGCATATCCTTGGGTATGTGCTGGGTTTTTTTTTTATCTACATTTGTGAAAATCTTTAACGTGGAGTTATTCCAATCACTTGACTGTTTCATGTTGATAAATTTCATTTACGTGACTGAATGTTTCTGTGTGTGAGCATTAAAAACTCATCACCGACATGCACGGATAACTAACAACCAGCAGAGAACACTTAAAAATACCAGTAATCAGATGAATTCATTTCTAATCGCTTTTCAAAGAAATTTTCCATCCACATGCAAGTAGCACATCATCACGTTTTGCATTCTAATTTATGTTAAGAATTTCTATGGAAGTTAAGTGCTTTCATCCTAGCATGTTCTTGGCAATGTAGGAACAATTTATGGGGATGTATAGCTGTGTAGTTTTCTTTGAATTGATCAATACAATTGAATTGTGATTAGTTTTGTTCGATTGTAATTGAATAGTTTTGCCATTTAATTGTAATCTCAAAGATTTAGTTTATCCTTTAGAATGTATCGTTTATTGTGTTTCAATTTGTATGGCATTAACATTAGGAAATGAATACGAGATCAGAAGCTGCCTATCAAAGGCTTAGTTATGTTTTAAAGGAAGCTAATGGAAAACTTGTCTTTCTCTACTAGATTTAGGAAAATGCTCAAACTCTAGGTCTTATGCTCTCCATTGGGGTAGAGTAGTATTGTAGGGCCTATATCTGTTTTATAAACACATGATAAGTATACCAATCGACTTACAAATATGTACTGACCAGTTGGCCCGGGGTGCCCATAAATGTAAAATTGCTAATTTTGCCCATGAACATTCCACTAAGGAACTGGGACAAACTCTCACATATTAATGAGTGCAGTCCGATTCAAGTTTAAGCTCAATGACAAGGGGCCTCCGTTTTATAGCCGAGTCCGAATGGCGTGCCGACACTTCTTTGGAGAGAAGTTTTACATGGCATAGTACCTCACTAATGTTGCCAGCATTAGGAGGGGGAAACCACCGCTGAAGTTTTTTTTTCTGATGGTCTCGCCAGGATTCAAACCCAGGCGTTCAGTGTCATAGGCGGACAAGCTAACCTCTGCGCTACGGTGGCCTCCGCCCATAAATGTAGGGCCTCATTTGTATATATATATATATATATATATATCAAAGGCTTTTATATTCGCATTTAACTCTCAATTACCTTTTAATAGTATCCTATATTGTCCCGTTTGACATATATGTGCCTAATAATTTGGGGGTAGGGCGTCCCCCACGGTTATTTGAACCCAAAGTTTTATACCAATTTTGTGTTTTTGTGTTGCCATAAGGGTTTTCGGTGATTAAAAAAGTTGCTCAAATACCTCTACATTTTATACCATCCACCATAGGATGGGGCTATGGTTAGGTTGAAAAGAGGGTGCAGATATTAATCCGACCCATGCCACTATGGACATACACCCAAGGCAGTAATCGGCTTGTTGTGCGCTCTAAAAACTATAAAGTAACCTCTTAAAAGAAAATTTTAAGTTTGGAATTCCGTGCTACTTACAAAATCCTTAATTGTTTTCAATGCCACTGTCCTAAGTTGGTTCATGTCTGGTATTTTGTCTCCAACTAAGTGTCGATATCTGTTAGGCACGAAAGCCGGGAAATACTCCAACGTCTAATCATCTTCCCTACATGCCGCACCGATTTTACATAACTGAGCTCATAGTCCTATGTGTCTCGTTATGATACCAATAGCTACACTGACCTCCTTCTTGCTTCCTTTCAGTAATAGCCTCGTCTTCTCACGATCTGGATCCCCCCATAGGATTTCGCCGTCCTACCGACCGTTTCGCTGTTCCACAATGATGCATGAGCATTCGTCGCCCACTTCCTTAACTCGGACTGTGTCGACCGGAAAGGCTTTGGGTTAATCAAGTTTATTGACGGCAGTCCTCTGGCCTTCACCGCCAAATCGTATGCCCTTTCATTTCCCCTTACTCCGTTATGGCCCGGCACCCAAACGATGCGGAATTTGCCATCCTCAGAGAAGGCGTTAATCTCCGTCTTAAACTGCAAGACTGTTCGTGACCTTACCATCCTGGTTGTTATTGTCCTTATGGCAATTTTACTGTCGGTAAAGATGTTCACACTCGACGTTCTCGCGTTAGCACCACACCACTTCATGCATTCCGTAATCGCCCCGATCTCCGCCTGCAGGACCGTATTATGGTCAGGCAGTCTAAAACAGATGTCAGTCCCTGGGTTTTCAATGTAAACCTCCATCCGTGTAACATGATCTTCCAGATGACAATACTAGGGTTCAGTCAATCCAAGACTGTGCCGATGGCAGCAGTGCATCGCACTCGATTTCAAGGTTCATCTCAGGTATCGGATCGGAAACCTCTACCCTTCCTTCCAGGTTTCCTATCGTCGCCTCGATTATACCGGGATGGTATGAGCTGCTCCCATCCTCATTCCATTCTCCCATCGCCTAAAGTCTCATAGCCGTAGTGGCTGCCTCACACTTAATCTGTATGTCAATGGATCGAATATCTAGAATAGTCTCCAGTGCCTTGGTGGGCGTGGTCCTCATCGCTCCACCTATGCCAACACAACATGTTCTCTGAACCTATTGTATGGTCCTTATGTTGCACTTTTCTCCACAGCAGTCCACCAAACTACTGAGGCATAAGTAAGTATTGGTCTAATCACCCCCCTGTAGAGCCAGTGGACTATACTAGGATTCAGGCCCCATATCGAGCCTACGGCCTGTCTACATAGTGCCCAACATCTGTGAGCCTGCTCAGTACTCTCGTGAATGTTATACTTCCAATTCAGTTACCTGTCCAAGATCACACTTAAGTATTTGACCTTGTCCGATATCGAAATCGTCTTATTGAAGAAACGTGGTGCGTTAAATTGGCCCACCTACGTCTTCCTCGTGAACAGGCATATTTCAGTCTTCTTTGGGTTAACATTGAGACCTCTGGGTCTAGCCCAGTCATATGCCATATGTAAGACCCTTTCGACCCTTCTGCATAGCTTGTTCGGGTCCTTACCTCTTAGAAGTATTATAACATCGTCTGGGTAGCAGATGGGTTCAAATCCCTCCTCAGTCAGCATCCGTAATAGGTCATTTATGGTGGTCACCCACAGGAGTGGCGATAAAATTCCCCCTGTGGCGTGCCCTGTGCCACTTTCTCCCTTACATTTATGCCATTGGACACACAATTTATCCACCTGTTCCTTAGCATATGGTTTATCCAGTCTTAAAGGACCGGGTCCACCCTGTACTGGTCTAAGGATTGGATCAGTGTGTATCAAGATATATCAAGATATGGTCCGATATAGCCTAACTTGGAACTCAAACTGCTTAATGAAGAATCTGTGCAAAGTTTCAGCTCAATTTTTAAAGACTGCAGCGTGATTTCAACAGAAAGACGGGCGGACATGGCTAAATCGTCTTAGATTTTTATGCTGATCAAGAATTTAGCCCCATCCTTCGGTGGTGGATATAAAAATTGATGTATCTTTACCAAGAATTTTGCCAATTTTCGATTTTGAAAAAATTTGGGATGCCCCCCTCCCCATATAAAATCCTGGCTACGTCCCTGATAGCAGCTATATCCAATTATGATCCGATTGGTCCGTTCAAGAACTTCACTTGCATGCATCAAAAACACGTTTATACGCCAAATTTCAGCTCAATATATCAACTATTGAGGAGGCCACCGTAGCACAGAGGATAGCATATCCGCCTACGACGCTGATCGCCTGAGTTCGAATCCTGGCGAGACTATCAGAAAAAACACTTTCAGCGGTGGTTTTCCCCTCCTAACACTGGCAATATTTGTGAGGTACTGTGTCACACTGCGGTACGCCGTTCGGACTCGGCTATAAAAAGGGGACCCCTTAACATTGAGCTTAAATTGGAATCGGACTGCACTCATTGATATGTGAGAAGTTTGTCCCTGTTCCTTAGTGGAATGTTCATGGACAAAATTTGCAATTTGCAAATCTGAATTTTCGAGGCTGTAAAGAGATTAAAACCGATGGACGGACAGACAGGCAGACACACGGGTAACGTTAAATCGTCTTAGAATTTTGCGACGATCAAGAATTTAGCCCCATCCTTCAGTGGTGGGTATAAAAATTGATATAGCTTCACCAAGTATTATGCCAATTTTCGATTTAAAAAAATATGGGATGGCCCCCCCATATAAAATCCTGGCTACGTCCCTGATATCCGCTATATCCAATTATGGTCCGATTTGGCCCGTTTAAGAACTTCACCTGAATGCATCAAAAGCACGTTTATACGCCAAATTTCAACTCAATATCTCATTTTTGAGGAGGCCACCGTAGCACAGAAGTTAGCATGTCCGCCTATGACGCTGAACGCCTGGTTTCGAATCCTGGCGAGACTATCAGAAAAAACACTTTCAGCGGTGGTTTTCCCCTCCTAATACTGGCAACATTTGTGAGGTACTATGCCATGTAAAACTTCTCTCCAAAGAAGTGTCGCACTACGGCACGCCGTTCAGACTCGGCTATAAAAAGGAGGCCCCTTATCATTGAGCATAAACTTGAATCGGACTCCACTCATTGATATGTGAGAAGTTTGTCCCCGTTCCTTAGTGGAATGTTCATGGGCAAAATTTGCCATTTGCCAATCTGAATTTCTGAAGGCAGTAAAGTGATAACAACAGACGGACGGACAGACAGGCTGATCACGGACAACTTTAAATCGTCTTAGAATTTTGCGACGATCCGAAATATATATACTTTGTAGGGTCGGATATTAATATTTCGATGTGTTTGTTGCAAACGGAATGAGTAAATGAGTATGCCCCCTATTTTATGGTGGTGGTTATAAAAATTGTATACTTCTTCTGACAATGACAGCATTTTTCCTTCAAATCCTTATACAATGGCCATTTGGAATACACCAATATTGTAACAATTTGGCACAATCTCGATTTATGCGATTTTTGTATTGACAACAAATGGAAAGAGATTTATGAATTTTAAAAGAGACTAGCTATGCAAATCACACGAAAATACGGCGTTGATGTCACATAAAAGTTTTAACGCCGTTTTCATGCCAAGAAGCTCTTAAAATTCTTTTTTGATGATATTTTTTTTCTGATTCGTATTTAAATCTCTTACTAAGATGAATAACAACAGCAATAGCAGACAGAAGAAATAAATAATCCTTCAGACTTGAGTGATTTGTGGGAATTTTTGTATTCACATCTCCTCATCTCTGGCCGTGTATTCTATGCCTTTTGATAAATCGAATTTTGAATTTGAATTTGGTGTAGTGACAAATCGTTCTGTAACTGAAGTTGGGAAGAATTGATTGCGGCAGAATGTGACAAATAAATGAAATTGAAAATCGTACAATTCATGATTGGGAAAATATTTGCAATCAGAGTGATGGGAAGGGAGTGATGAAGAGAGACGGAGGCACAACAAATTAACAATCAATCAAATCAATTTCTATGAGTGTTTCTCTAGTTTCTTGTAGTGAATATGTTTCTGAAAATGAAAGCCTTTCATTCATTCATAGCTCTTTGTGGCTTTCATTTTTCATGCAGGTTGTATTTTGCCCAATTTCCTTTCAAATCTTTGTGCCATTGAAGTATGTGTGCATGATTTCTTAGAATTCTGTGCTGACATTTGCACTGCCTGTCTTTATGGTCAATTCATTTGGCTTTCAATTTGTATACAAAACAAGGATTTCTAGTTAGTGGTACACTCGAGGAAAAAACTGTAGTGAATAGTGGGGAAGTTTTTTGGAAGTGATGAAGCTTCACTAAAATTTTGTCTTTGAAAATTTGAAAGTTTTCCTAATATGAAAATTTAACTGAATTTCGACTTTAGAGAACACTTTTCTTCAATTTTGTTTTATTTTGTTGGAAATTTTGTGTTTAAAGAATGATAAACATTTCTGTTAGGTATTGCCTTAATAACAAATGGCAATACATTTTTTTTTTTGAGAAAATTTGGATGAAGTTTTGTCTTTAGCGAAAAATTCACTAAAATTTTTTCTTTGCAAAAAATTTCACTAAAATTTTGTCTTTGCAGAAAATTTTACTGAATTTTGTCTTTAAAGACATTTAGCTACCCCTTTTCAAAATTCACAACAATTAAGTTGGTTATAGCAAACATTATATCGGGTGTAATACCTATTCACGTCTTTGGATACTTGTTTTTGTCACTCCAGTGTGTGAATGAAAGGCAGACAGGAGAAAATTTTCCGATTCATTATTTTGTGTGTGCGATTTTTTTTTCATTTTCTCATATATCCTGCTCCCCCAGGAGGCACCGAAATGATATTTTACACGCAGTTAAGTTATGACCCGCCATATGGTGTAGATGTGAACGTGATATTTATTTTGTTATTTTGTTCGTTATTAAATGTGGCCATATTTGTGTGAATCTATTTTTGTATATACAAGAAAATATACGGCAATGGAATGATGGATAAGGTCATGTGTCAACCGGCTTAGATATGACTTATTAAATTGGTGCCATGTACACTCACATTCCATATCCATGTTCTTTGACTCATTAGAGAACTCATTTATTATTGTCAGCACTTCATGGTTTATAAATCATATAGGTCTTACATCCGTTTGATGGTATGGCATAGGTGTGGGGCATAAAGCTTAGATTTAAGATTGAAAATAACTTCGTATATCCGAAATAAGCAAATCAACTTTCAAGAATGGTGTAAAAAGAGAGAATGCTCGTCATGCTACTCGCCTAAGTTAGCTAGACTTAGGAGGGGTTCAAATTGGAAGAATTTTCCTAAGATAAGATAGGACCAACAAAGGATCCAAAGGGAATGTGTTGGGATCTGAAAATGCAGTTAGGTTAGGTTGAAAAGACATATTAATCTGCTCAATGCCACTATAGACATACACCTAAGCCCGTCATCGGCTTGGTGTGCGTTCTAAAAACTAACCTCGAAAAAGAAAATCTTAACTAGGAATTGCGTGCTACTTACAAAATCGGTAATTGTTTTCCATGCCACGCCCCTAAGTTGGTTAATGTCTGGTATCGTGTACCCACCTAAGTGCAGGTATCTGTTACAGGCGAAAACCGGGCAATGACAAAGGAAATGCTCCAAGGTCTAATCATCTTCCCTGCATGCCCTACACATGCTATCACTTGCCGCACCGATTTTACATAAGTAAGCTCATAGCCTTATGTGTCCCGTTATGATACCAAGAGCCATTCTGACCTCCTTCTTACTAATTTTCAGTAATATCCTCGTCTTCTCACGATCTGGATAGGATTTTCGCCGTCCTACCGACCGTTTCGTTGTTCCAGAGTGTTGCATGCGCATTCGTCGCCCACGCCTTTAAATCGGACTGCGTCGATCCGAAAGGCAGCGTGTTAACCAAGTTTATTGATGGCAGTCCTAAAGCCTTCACTGCCAAATCGTCTGCCCTTTCATTTCCCCTTACTCCGTTATGGCCCTGCACCCAAACGATGCAAATTTTGTCATCCTCAGAGAAGGCGTTAATCTCCTTCTTACACAGCAAGACTGTTCATGACCTTACCGTCGTGGTTATTATTGTCCTTAAGGCTACTGTCCGTAAAGATGTTCACACTCTAAATCCTCGTGTTAGTATCACACCACCTCGCGCATTCCGTGATCGCCCCGATCTCCGCCTGCAGGGCCGTATTATGGTCAGACACTCTAAAACAGATCTCAGTACCAGTGTTCTTAATGTACACCCCCAGGTTCACTCTGTCCTCTAGCTTTGATCCATCCGTGTAACATGATCTTCCAGATGGCAATACTAGAGTTCCGTCAATCCAGGACTGTGCCGATAGCAGCAGTTTCTCGCACTAAACTTCAAGGTTCATCTCAGGTATCCGATCGGAAACCTCTTGTCTTCCTTCCAGGTTTCCTATCGTCGCCTCGATTATACCGCGATGGTGTGAGCTGGTTCTAGGATTCAGGCCCCATTTCGAGCCTACGGCCCGTCTACATAGTGCCCAACATCTGTGAGTCTTCTCAGTACGCTCCTGAATGTGAATGTGACACTTCCAATTCAGTTTCCTGTCCAAGATCACACCTAAATATTTGACCTTGCCAGATATCGAAATTGTTTTATCGAGGAAACGTGGTGCGTTAAATTGGTCCACCTTTGTACTCCTCATTAACAAGCATATTTCAGTTTTACCTAGGTTATCTTGAGACCTCTCAGTCATATGCTACATGCAAGACCCTTTTGGCCTTTCTGGATAGGTCTAAGGATTGGATCAGTGTGTCGGTCCGCACATTGTTAAAAGCTCCCTCGATGTCAATGTATACCGCCAGTGTGTACGTTTTGGCATCGAAGGATTCTTCTATTTTATGCACAACCTCGTGCAGGGCAGTCTCCACCGACCTTCCCTGGATATAGGCATACTATTTGTATTTGAGCAGTTCGCTGGGTGTCCTATTCTTTATCATGATGTTCAAAATACGTTCCATGGTTTTAAGTAGAAAAGATGTAAGGCTTATAGGTCTGTAGGCCTTTGGTGTCGCTAAACATGCCTAGCGGGGCCTGGGTAAAAATACCACCCTTGTCTCCTGCCAGACTTTCGGAGTATATGCAAATCCTAGGCACGCTGTGATAATATTGGCCAGATGAGGCGCCAGATAGACTGCCTCTTTCTGTAGTAACGCCGGAAATATTCCATCAGGTCCGGGTGTCTTAAGCTCTTCAAGGATTCCTTCACCATAAATTCCATAATTATAAACCTTCGATCCACCATTATTCCAAGATTCCGGTGTCTTCGTGAGTCCCGTCGTATCCTGTGGAAAATGGCCTCAACATCAAAAGCCTCAACATGTCTTCCATTGTCTCTGCTCTCACTCCCATGTCGTCTACTTAAGTCTCAGTTTGGATATGGGTTGTTGAGAGAAACTTTTTTATCTTTATCATCAACGCTATTCGCGGAAAAGCTTCCAGGAGGCACGAGTTACCGCTCTGGCAATCTTATTGTATTCCTTGAGCCATGTGTAATACACATTCTAATAAACTTAAAATTTTTTAGGACGTGCTCTGTTATAGTGTCTGCGGTCCTCCTTCCCAATATTGCGTATCTCCCCGGTCATTGAGGGTTTTTTTTTGGGCTGATTTCCTTTCCCGAAGAGGACAACTATCTTCGAAGGACCCCACCATTGCAGTCGTAATCCTGTTGACGTTTTTGTCAACGTCTTCTATGCTTGGACAATTTAAATTGTCTTGCCAAAGTCTTCTTCTGAGTAGCGTTCTGAATTTTGTCCAGTTGGTTTTCAAGTTATTCCGGAAGCTTATCGGATTCGGATTCGCTGGCCATGCTATTCTAAACCTAATTTAGCGATGGTGAGAGAAAGAGTGCTCCTCACAAATGTTGCCAGCATTTGGAGGGGAAAACCACCGATAAATTTTTTTTCTGGACGGTATTGAGTGACCTGCCACTGCACGGCCTGATGTCTCAATATGATGATTTCTGCCTATCCTAGTCTTCCCAATCTTGAAGAAGACAGCCTTGCTCCCGTAGTGGGCCATGCCTTTAGTCTTAGCCAAACTTGTCACGAAGACTTGATTAAAACCAACCACAAGGAGAGTTCCTTCCTCCTTCTCCTCCCTGTGGAAGACCTTCCATTTCTCTGCGACCAAATCTTGCCCAAGAATCCCAACATGCGTTCGTCGTAAATTTACTGCCCTGTCCCTTGATGAAGACCGTCGCCCTTATGAGCTGGGGATGTCCATCTTTCTCACCAGATCGAGCTTTGCGCCCTCCCAGAATTCCACACATGTTCGAAAATGCGTTCGTTAACCAGATCCTTCACTTGGGACCGATGATCTGGTGGAAACCTACCGGATGCACTGCCCTTATTGATGACTGCATAAGTCAGCTCCTTACCATTCTCAGCGACCATCTTCCTCTCCCGTAATGGCTGTGGCATCCTTTTGGAAGTCACAATGCTCCATGAAGACTCAAGGGCCGTGCGCACTTCCTTCGTTCCTGTTCCGACTTTGTCTACCCCTGCAGGACACTGCCTGGTGTCTCCATTGCGGGATGCTTGGCTTGGTTTTTCCAAAGTACTTGAAAGCGGGCAGCTCTTTTTCTTCTTCAGTATTGCAACAGTGTAATGCTTTTCGGGAGGTCTGATAATTTTTCCAGCTTCCGTAGAAGTGCTTGGAATGTCAGTTCTATCCCTTCCACCATCCTGCTCTTTCGTCCGACTGCACTGCCGGTACATACTCCTCTCTCTCCTTGGTCGTGCCCCGGATCGCTTTTTCGTTCTGCTTGTGAGCTTAGCAAAGCCATCGCTCACTTCTGCCGTCATCCCGCTGCCCTCATCTCTTGATTCGGCATGACTGTTTTATTGACACTGTTGCTGTTTGAATCCGAGTCGGAAACACCACCTTTATTTAAAGGCTGGGGACGAACTGTGCATTCCTCTGGTTTATTCGTCTCTTCCTTATTAATTAGTTTGACAACTAGCTGGGCGATTGAAGCATTACTCTCCACTATAGGTGCCAAGGTACTCTTACCTATAGGAGGGGAAGACAACACGCTACGGTCTGACGTCACCACCGCAGCTGTTGGGTCTTTGGAGTCAATTTCTAGCCTACTCCAAAAAGTCTTCAACATTTTTTCGTAATAGGCAGTACCTATTCCGAGATGCGGATATTTTTTTTTTTTTTTTTGTTTTAAGGGGAGAAATAAAAACACGTCCACTCCGCTCCACGGCTACAATTACCAATGTAGTGTCTTTGCCTTTCATGGCATCTTCGCGAGCAACACAAGCATTGTCCGATGTATATGTTCCTATCAACTCAATAATTATCTTGGCGGACACTTCCAGGTTCGTATCGAGAAGCAGTATCGAGATTATTGAAGAGACGTCAAAGTGAAGGTGGATGCCTTTGTCACCTTCCCACAGTAAGCCAAGACGAGGTTTTCTCCGAAGTCCAAAGGAATCGTCATCGTCAATTTGGGCTGGCTCCCCATCTTTACAGCAAACATCGCAAACTCCAATAATGTTATGCAAGTCATCTTCCACTCCTTTACCGGACTCTTGCGAGGAGATTTCGGTACGAAAATTCTTATAATTTGTTCTCAATTCCTGGACTTGTTCGTCCAAGGATAAATCAATAAAAACTGGTGGTAAGTTCATCATCCTAATTATTAGACGTGTTTCAGGGCAATTGATGAATTTACAGCAAATCTAAGCAAACACGTCGCTTCTTGTTTAATGGCAGAAGAAAAGAGAAAACAAATGCGATGTTGTTGACGTGTTTGCATATCTTTGATACTGTAAGTCTGAGGTAGTCTTTTCGTCGGCAGTACGCGCTGCGTTCGTACGTACTTTGAGCTCTTTGCTATTCTTTATTTCGTTACATGTTCTATAAGATATCCATGGTTTTCTCCTGGTTTCGGTACATCCAAATGTGTTACGTGTGCTTCGGTTGCACGAGTCTGCAACATTTTGCCACATGGTTTCATATCCCCTTCCAAGGTGAAATTGTAGAGAGCGATTGTATTGGTCGGCTATAGTTTGCTTTTGCAGACCTTCGGTGTTATATTTGCGTGCCTTTTTCCCTTGGTTTTAAGCAGCTGGGCGAAGCCGAAAACTACTAACCAACTGTTGGTGGTCGCTTTCGATGTCTGCGCCTCGGCGAATTTTAATATTTAATAAAGTGCCAACGAAGGTTTTACTTATTTTATTGTGATCAGTTTGATTTCAAGTTCTTCCGTCTAAAGACTGCCACATGTATTGATGTACGTCCTTCTGTATGAATCGGTTACCACCGATGTACAGCCTGCATCGAGCGCAGAACACCACCAGTTTGTCTCCGTTGTAATTCCTCGTGGTATCTAAGCCATTTGACCCCATTACGGTTTCTAGGTCAACATAAACTCTATATTCTTGATCGTCTCGACCTTCTGAATCGATTTAGCCCTGTCCGTCAGTCCGTCCACCCGTCTGTCGAAATCACGATAGCGGTCGAACACTTAAAGCTAGCCGCTTGAAATTTTGCACAAATACTTAGTATTAATGGAGGTCGATTGCAAATGGGCCATATTGGTTCAGATTTAGATATAGCTCCCATATAAACCGATCTCCCGATTTGACTTTTTGAGCCCTTGCAAGGCGCAATTGTTGTCGGATGTGGGTGCAATCTAGCATTTGATGTCTTTTATGACTTCCAACAACTGTGCCAAGTACTGTCTAAATCAGTATATAACCTGATATAGATCCCATATAAACCGGTCTCTCGATTATCACTGTTCAGTTCGTAGAAGCATTAATTTTTGATGGTTTGGCAGAAGTTTGGAATGTTGAATAAATTAATTGTTGAATGCATTACAACTAAATAAATTTTGTATGAATTCTTAGCAGAATCCTTGGTGATGGTTTACCAATATTAGGTTCGGCCGAACTTAGTACGCTTTTGCTTGTTCTGTATAGGTTAGGTTAAGTGTAAGAGGCGGTCTGCCATCAGACTCACTTAGAAGTTTTCGTCCACAGTGATACCATAGGAATAGAAGAAGGAAGGAAGGAAGAAGGAAGGTTCCTATCGTTGAACCATTCAGATCGCTTTAAAAAGCTCAATAACTTGCATATGTTCACACCCGCTAAATCAGACAGGTTCTCAAAGAAATGAGAACCTAAATTGGAACTCCTTCTGACTGCCAGTGCGTGATACACACACAGAATGTGTTCTATAGTCTCTTCTTCTTCGATGTCCTCACAGCTTCTGCGAAAGTCGTTGCTGGTAACCTTCAGTCAGTCAGCATGTTTTCCGATTAGACAGAACTGTCATGTCGGACATAATGACTGAGACGTCTGCTCTAGCCAATGACAGCAAAGCAGTAGACCTCTTCTCAAGTGTAGATTAGGCCACATAGTTTTGGAATGCTCACAGCCGCTTCTTTGTGACCATCTATCATTCGTTGTCCTACGGGCCTGGTCCTGAAAACTTAACTTAGGAATGTGTAAGGTAATTCCTAGTCTCGCTGCGCTCGTCCGCTTTACAATGCCCATGGATACCTCTGTGGCCCGGCACCCAGAAAAAGTGAATTTTGAACTGTTCAGCCATCTCGTTGAGAGATCTGCGATTGTCGAGGGCGATTTTTGTGTTCAGAAATACGTTCTACAGGAATTTAAGGGCTGCCTGGCTATCTGAGAAGATATTTATATCAATCGCCGTAATGACATTATATATTAGCCATTCCACCACTTCCTTAATTGCAAAGATCTCCGGATCTGCAGTGGTTGGTTAACCTTTTCGATATGACCAGTTCTAGATCTTTAAAGTACACCGCACAGCCCACCTGGTCAATTAGTTTGGAGTCCATATAACTTCTGTTTTCAGGAATATTGTAGTTCCCATCGGTTCTATCAGGAATAGTGGTACAGTACTTTCTATCAAAAAGCGGATCAGACAGGGTGTAATCCACACTGCATTAAATTCAGTGCATCAGATAGTGTCGACCTCAGTGCGGCTGTGATGCACAAACAAGCCATCCTTTGGATCCTTTTAAGTATTGAGTCTTAGGTGAACTTTTGAAACGCCGTTCACCAGACCACAACACCATATAACATTATAGGTCTGACAACTGCAGTAATTACCCAATGCATGACACGCGGTCTAAACCCCCAACTTTTGCCAATGGCTATCTTGAAGGTGTATAGGGCAAGAGTTGTCTTTCTTGCCCTTTCCAAATATTGGATTTGAATTTAAATTTCCCGTCCAGCCAAACACCCAGGTATTTTGCGCTTTCTTTAAATGGAACATTTTCTCCACACAAGAAGACAGATTTCACTGTAGGCAACTTGTATCTCCTGCGGAAAAGAAATACTTCTGTCTTGCACAAATTTATGCCCAGACCACTTTCGGTAGCCCACTTTGCTGTTGCACGTAGAGCTTCCTCATGTATATCTCTTAGTGTTCTGGGAAACTTTCCCCTAACCGCAATTGACACGTTATCAGCATGCGCGATCACTTTTACACCTTCCAGAGTTAATAATATATTGTTAATGGCTCTATTCCAAAGTAGAGGAGGCAGTACACCTCCTTGAGGAATTCCTCTGCTGACCCATCTTTTTAGATCCACAGATCCCAAACATGCTTTAATGCATCTTTTAGTAAGTAAGTTATTAATAAATTTTCTTACGGTAGAGTTCATGCCTAGAAGCTCCAACTCCTTCATGATTGACGTCAGTTTTACATTATTGAAAGCACCTCCAATGTCAAGAAATGCTACCATTGTATATTCTTTGACAGCGAGAGAACCCTCTACGTAGCCGACTAGGTCGTGAAGGGCTGTTTCAGTAGATTTGCCCTTACTATATGCATGCTGCTGCCACGACAGACAATCTCCAGAGATCTTTGCACTAAGATATGTTTCTATCAAACTGTCAAGAGTCTTCTGCTAAGGGGTGACAGACTAATAGGACGAAAATCTTTCGCCTTCGTGTGGTAGGGGTTTTCTGCTTTCGGAATGAAAATGACCTTCGTGTCCCTGTATCCCACGTGCTGATACAAGCAGAGTATAACTCCCTACGCCAGGGAACCAGTCTATCAGACAAAGATTGTAATTATCGGTTATACATCACCATTTTTCTGTATATATTTCGGCAGTTTTTATTTCGATTGTTATAGGGTCAACAATATTTTCTTTTCTTGTAAGAGCATGCAGTGAACATAATACATACTCTTAGTATTTTTATACCCTTCACCATACGATGGGGGTACACTAATTTCGTCATTCTGTTTGTAACTACCCGAAATATTCATCTGAGACCCCATAAAGTATATATTCTTGATCGTCATGACATTCTATGTCTGTCTAGCCATGTCTGTCCGTCCGCCTGTCTGTCGAAAGCACGCTTACTTTCGAAGAAGTAAAGCTAGCCGCTTGAAATTTTGAACAAATACTTCGTATGAGTGGAGATCGGTTGGAATTGTAATTGAGCCCTATCGGTCCATGTTTTGATATAGCTGTCATACAAACCGATCTTATATCTTGCCACTAGAGGGCGCATTTCTTACCGATTTCCCTGAAATTTTGCAAGACGTGTTTTGTTATGATTTCCAACAACTGTGCTAAGTATGGTTATAATCGGTCCATAACCTGATATAGCTGCCATATAAACCGATCTTGGTGCTTGACTACTTTGCCTCAAGAGGTCGTAATTATTATCCAATTTGTCTGAATTTTTGTAAGGCGGATTCTTTTATGACCAATATACGCTTTATTATGGTATGAATCGGTCTATAGCCTGATACAGCTCCCATATAAATCCATCTTTATATTCGAATTGGCTGACATTTTACACAGGTCTCCAACATATAATTTAAATATTCTTTACCCTTTTTTTGCCTAAGAAGAGAAGCCGGGAAAAGATTGCCATCCATGGTGGAGATTCGGCCCGGCCGAATTTAGCATGAAATATCGAAATAAATTCGTGTGGTAAAATTTGTCTTAATATCCAGGACATGTTTTTAAAGCAAAGTTATTTACGCCGATCTTTCTAAACGGTGTATGGGCGTTTATACGATTATTGTTTTTTTTTTTTTAATGACTAGTCCATTGACATAAACCAAGAAACTGAAGGACATTAAAACTGAATAATCCATTAGCAAAAGGAATAAATTCAAATATACCCACAAGTGTGGGAAGAGTTTCTTTGAAATATTTTGTTTCTGTTATTTGTTTTTAATTTGGGCACGAATAAATTGCTTTTGTAAGCCAGTTGAGTTTGTTAGTGAATAGGTCTTTTAAGTAAAAGGGTGAGCGGGTGATAGGAATGATAGATGATTCAGATTGTTATTTCTGTTTAAAACAACAGCACATCGAATTGGTACCAGGACTCAAGAACAAAGGCTCTATTCATGGACTCGAAAAGGGCCGGTCTTTATAGCAGTTTTCATAAACAAATTGTGACTTTTTAAGAGTTTTAAGAAAGTTTTTCAAAAAAAAACAAAATTCAGAAAAATGCATGAAATCTTTATTTGAATCGATAGTACGGTCCGTGTAATTTAATGTTTGAAAATTTGACCGTGACTGCACCTCAATTGGTCCATTCGTAGAGATGGGTAATGGGTAAATACTCAAAAGGTATTTACCGGGTAAATTGGGTAAATACCTGGGTATTTATCCATTTATACCCAAAAGCTGGGTTATTCTAATTTTACAGATATCTGAGGTGTAAAAAGTTTCCCAAACTATTTTTTATGATTTCGTATTCTTTGTTTTTAAACCTCACCTCATAAAGTTGCATTTTAGTTTTATATAACCGCTATATAGACCAATCCCCAGACTTAATGTCCTGAGGCAATAAATTGGCCATTTTTCATCCGATTTCGATGAAATATAGCTGTCCTTAGACCGACCACCCGATCTCCCGTTATAGAGTATTGAGGCCATAAAAGATCCATTTTTTACCCGAATTCGATGAAATTTGACACCGTGTTTTCTGGTAGACCGCTACCTAGTCCTATCAAATGTGGTAAAGATCGGACCATATTTGGATATAGCTGCCATATAGACCGATCTCCCGAAATAGGGTATTGAACCCATAATAAAAGCATTTTCAACCAATTTTGGTGAAATTTGAAACAGTGCGTTTTGGCACCCCTCTAAACATTTTTGTTGAATATCGTGCAGATTGGGTCATATTGGGAATGTGAACCAGATACTCTACACAATATTCTATACAATACTCTATATCGGGAGATCGGTCTATATGGCAGATATATCTAAATATGTTTCGATCTGGACGATATTCAACAAACAGGTGAAGAGGACTATCAAAACTCACTGTTTCAAATTTCATCCAAATCGGGTGGAAAATGCTCCTTTTATGGGCTCAATACGCTCTATCGGGAGATCGGTCTATATGGCAGCTATATACAAATATGGTCCGATCCAGAAAATATTCAACGAAAAGGTTAAGAGCGGTACCAAAACTCGCTGTGCCAAATTTCATCGAAATAGGATGAAAAATGCTCCTTTTATAGGCTCATTACACAATATCGGGAGATCGATATATATGGCAGCTATATCCAAATATGGTCCGATTTGTACCACATTTGACAGGACGAGGTAGGGGTCCACCAGAACACACTGTGCATCGAATTCGGTTCATAAATTAATCTTTTATAGCCTCAATACCCCGGTGGTTGCTATATTCCAATATAGTGCGATCTGAACCACACTTCGCAGAAATGGGTAGGGGTCTACCAGAACTCATTATGCCAAATTTCATCGAAATCGGATAAAAAAATTACCAAATTATTGTCTCAATACTCTAAGTCTGGAGATCTGTCTATATAGCGACAATATAAGACTAAAATCCGACTTTATGAGATCAGAAGGTCAGGTTTATGTACAAAGAATACGAAATCATTAAAAATGGTTTAAATTTTTTTTTAATATACCCAAGATATCTTCAAAATTATAAATACCCTAATAAATAACCAAAAAAGGTATTTATTGGGTATTTACTCAAACTGTTAGGTATTTACCCAGTAGGAACCCATCTCTATCTATTCGCTTAGTCCAATTTTGTCATACTCTTTCCAACATTTCGGCCGGTATATGACGTATAAATGTTTCAGTGTTATCTTCCAATGTGTCAATCGAAGCGGGCTTGTCTGTATAAACATGAGCCTTAACACGACTTAGCACGATCTCGGCGGCCAATTGACCGGTCTCGAACGTGAAATAAAATATCCACCGAACTCGCCTCCCAAAAAGTCCATTGTTACGGGTGACGTGTGGCATGTGGCACCGTCTTGTTGAAACCACATGTCATGCTAGTCAAGCTCTAGCATTTTGGGCAAAAAAAGTTGGGAATTATCTCACGATAGCGCTCACCATTCACAGTTTCATTACGATTCGCATCATCTTTAAAGAAGTACGGTCCAATAATTCTACCAGCCCATAAACAGCACTAAACTGCGACTTTTTATACCCTACAGAACCACTGTGGTACAGGGTATTAGAAGTTTGTGCGTTTGTTTGCAACGCTAAGATTGAGAAGAGATAGACCCATTATTAAGTATACCGATCGACTCAGAATCACTTTCAGATTTAGCCATGCCCGTTTATCCGTCTGTGAGTCCATGTATTCTTGTAATCAAGGTACAGGTCGTATTTGTTGTCGAATCGTTACGAAATTTTGCATATGTCACTTTTTTGGCTCAAGGACGAACGCTATTGATTTTGCTAAAAATCGGTTCAGATTTGATTATAGCTCCCATATATATATATATCGCCCGATTTGGACTTAAATTGCCGTGGTAACTACAATTTTCAAACGATCTGCCCAAAATTTGGCACATATTGTTTGTTTACTGATCTTAACCTATCTGCAAGATTTCATCAAAATCGGTTCAGATTTGGATATAGCTCCCACATATATGTATCGCCCGATTTGCACTTTAATGACCGTAGAAACTATAATTTTCAACCGATCTGTATAAAATGAATGGCACGGATTGTTTTGTTACTGATTTTAACCTATCTGCAAGATTTCCTGAAAATCGGTTCAGATTTTGGATATAGCTTCCATTAATATGTATCGGCCGATTTGCACTTTAATGGACCGAGTTACTACAATTTTCAACCGATATGCACATAATTTGGCACAGATTGTTTTTCTACTGATCTTATCCTATATGCAAGATTTCATCAAAATCGGTTCAGATTTGGATATAGCTCCCATATTTATGTATCGCCCGATTTGTAATTTAATGGCTGTAGTAACTACAATTTTCAACCAATCTGCATAAAATTTGACACGGATTGTTTTGTTACTGATCTTAACCTATCTGCAAGATTTTATCAAAATCGGTCAGATTTGGATATAGCTCCCATATGTATTTATCGTCGGATTTTCACTTATGTGTCCGTAGTAACAACAATTTTCGAACGATCTGTTCGAAAAAAGTCGGTTCGGATTTAGACAAAGCTCTCAATAAGTTCGGGCAATAGATATGTCAAAATTCATAATTGTGGGGTAGGTGTAGGGTATTATATGGTTGGCTCCTCCCTACTTTTGCCTTCCCTTTCTAGTTCTGGATGCATTGGTATCTCTGGCAATGTTCTGGCTCATCTTCACTTCATAATCGACAATTCTGCTTATTTATGTGAGCATCCATACTTTACATACGGAGGCCACCGTAACGGAGAGGTTGCCATGTCCGCCTATGACACTGAACGCCTGGTTTCGAAAACTGACAGGACCATCTGAAAAATTTTCACCGGTGGTTATCCCCTCCTAAAGCTGGCAACATTTTTGACGTACATGTAAAAGCTTCTCCCCAAAGAGGTGTCGCTCGGCGGCACGCCGTTCGGTCTCGGCTTTAAAAAGGAGGTCCGTTATCATTGAGCATAAAATTGATTAGGACAGCACTCATTGATTTGTGAGAAGTTTGCCCCAGTTCCTTTATAAAATGTTCATGGGCAAAATTTGCATTTGTACATCCAAAAATGGTCTAATCAAGTCTACATTAGACAATAAGGGATCGAAAAACTCACTCTTGAGTGAGTGAGGGGTATAAAACAAATCGCTGTTCTAAATTTCAGCGAAATCACGTTATGGGTAGATATTTTATGTGCTCTAGACCCCAAATCGGTAGAGTGGTCTTTATGGCAGTTATATTAAATTCAAGATTTCAATATGCATATAGACAAAACATGGAGCTGTAGAAAATTTCAGCTCAATATCTCAATTTGCACAAGCTCTGTCACCGAAGCGCAGAGGTTAGCATGTCCGCCTATGACGCTAAACGCCTGGGTTCGAATCCTAGCGAGACCATCAGAAAACATTTTCAGCGGTGGCTTTCCCCTCCTCATGCTGGCAACATTTGTGAGGTACTATGCCATGTAAAACTTCTCTCCGAAGAGGTGTCGCACTGCGGCACGCCGTTCGGACTCGGCTATAAAAAGGAGGCCCCCTATCATTGAGCTTAAACTTGAATCGGACTGCACTCATTGATATGTGAGAAGTTTGCCCCTGGTCCTTAGTGGAATGTTCATGGCAAAATTTGCTAATTTTGCTTTAGTAGTAACAAATGACAGCACATGACAAGGACGGGTGGACAGAAACACAGGATATGCCTAAAACGTTTTAGAATCTATATGAATTTATCAGTCACCAGCACTTAGGCTTTTTTCAAATTCTATCACCCACCAGGAATCCCTTTATCAATCACTCTAATGCAGTAGACAAGTTATTCTGAAAATTCTATTCCGAACTAAGTTGCGTTTTCTTTTCTTGATCGTTTGTTTTTCTTTCCCTTGCCTCTTATATAAATAAGCATTGTTCAGTTGTTTTCTTATCTGTTCGGACGTTATTTTTTTCCATCATTGAAAAGAATTCAATTATCGTTAGCAATTTACACCTGATTAAATACAATTTCACCTTCCAAAGATACACAAATATTAGCAGGATTAACAAGGACGTCTACATTACTTGGTATATTCTACCAAAAGAAGCAAAAACGCAACAGAAAGAACAAAAGATAAAGATATTCTCGTAAGCATTAAGAAATTCCTTTTTTCCAAGAAATCTGTCATTTTACTCGGATGGATAAATTTCCAATATGCCCACAACAACAACAGCAGAAAACAACGATTCAATGTTTCTTCTTACTATAAATGTAATATCATGAAGCTTATCAGTCATGCCAACCTGGCCAACCCAAAACCAAACAGTTTACCACCCAACACATCTTCCACACACCCATCCATCAATGTTCAGATTGAAAATTCATGTAAATGTTGTTAGCCGATGCAGAAACAATTTCATATTCTTGAAGTACCAGACCAAAGATTGTGTCCAGAGTTTCCATACATAGACGAATTTGTAAAATTCAAAGAGAAACAAGTAAAAGCGCTTAAAGTTGGGCCGGGCTGAATCTTATTTATCCACCACCATGGATGGCATTTGACAAGTTCTTTCAATGACTTTTTCATATATATATGAGCTATATCAAGTTGTAGACCGTAATTGTCATGCTATGTTATGTTAGGTTAGGTCAAGTAAGGTTGAAAAGAGGGTGCACTCAGCACTCACTGATTTGTGAGAAGTTTGCCCCTGCCCCTGGACTCCCATATATCAGATTCGTGCTCTAGTCTCAAATGCCTTTCATTTGAGCCTCATATTGTCATTATTGGTTTATATTTCCATTTGGCGGGCTTTGGAGGTGGAGCGACCCCTCTAGATATCCCACTTTAAATAAGGATACCAAATTTTTGATTCAATAAAATTTCGCTTAAATCGCCCCACTCCGAGATCTGGTTCCCGGGCATCTTGGAAATGGGGTAAGGAAGGGTCATCCCTTTAAAGTTTGAATGTTAGATCTACTTCGTTCTCTTGTAGCCAAACCTTTTGCCCTAAAGGTGGATATCAGATTCATACTCTACTCCCAAAAACCACATTAGAGCTGCATATTGCTATAGTCGGTATACATGTGTGGTTTAGAGGGAGTTTATGAGGTGAGGCGTCCCTGAAACACGTGGCCATAAAACAAATATGCGATTTGAGCCTCTTTTTATCATACTCCACAAATATATCCAATTTGAGGGGTATGTATGGTGGGGCGGCCACCCACACACATGAGCTCTATTCTCAAATATCTTTTATTTTAATTTAGGGGGAGTTCATGGGGTGAGACGACTCCAGACTCTTGGCCTCAAAGCTGGATATCAAATTCGTTTTCTACTATTATTACATACCTATTATTTATTGCCATAGTAGGCAAACATGGTTTAGGGGGCGGACCCTGAAATAATATCGGCATCGTGTTAGAGCATGATTTTGTTTGAACCCCATAATGTCAAGCATTCTGCCGGTAGCTATGAAGATATTGAGGGCTACGGATCTCGTTCAGATCCATTTTTGTATTGGTTATCTACATTCAAAATCATATTTCATATTTTCAAGATCCGCAGGGTCCCCTGTGCCTATCACAGTTTGAGTGTAAAAAGTGTACTCTACTACCAAAGACACTACTGACATATCCTTTCTTTTGAGTACCATATATGCTGGGTCGTCCTACATGACTGTACGTTGTTGCTTTTATTGGGAGTGAAGGGCCGATCCCCCTACGCTAAGACCCACAAGACAATGTATTTATATCAACACTAGATTCGAACTCTGCTGCCATAGACCTTTCATTTAATTCACATATTATCCCGCTGGACCTTCAAGTCCTATTGAAGGGTATTTAGTGGATGGGCCGGTCTCAGACTCTGTCCCAAATGTGTTTTACAGATTCGTATTCAATTTCTAAAGACCTTTCATTCGACATCTCAGAATGAAAGCTTTGTACTCTACTTTTAAATATCATTTAAATCATATTGTCCCAAACGATAAATTTGCCATGCTGAGAGGATTTGTGGTTAGGTAGGTTCCTCAGACACCAAGGAATAAATTTGTATGTCAGATTTGTATTCTGCTTTTAAATACCTGTAATTTGATACCCATATTGCCCGTAGCGGTAAATATGTCCTCATGGGTGGTGTTTTTGTGGGTGAGGGACCGCCCCCCACACTTATAGGGACATTTTTGTGCCATGTTTGTAATCTACTCTGAAATACCTATCATTTGATACCCGTATTGTCCCAATCGATTAACATGTCCGTTCGGGTGGGTTTTCGGATGGGGCGTCCATATTATTTGACCCCAAAATTGTATACCAATTTCGTCTGTCCATCTGTCTGTTGAAATCACGCTGCACTCTTTAAAAATAGAGATATTGAACTGAAACTTTGCGCTGCCAATTTCAACGCGATTTGACTGTTTTTTTTGTCTTTTTGGCAACCCTAATGCTATAACGTTCATCCCCCCTTCAAAGGCTTTTGTGAAGGTTTCGATAAAAGTTTATTAAATTTACTTTACAATCAAATG